>NC_142502.1:17837946-17990535 GCF_057876585.1 Rhinolophus sinicus
GACATTCAGGACATCAAGGGTAGTACGATAACAGCTCTGATGGCCATTCCAGAAAAAGAGTTCCAAAACTGCTTTGAAAGTTGGACTAGGCATTGGCATTACTGCATAGCTTCACAGGGGGGTATTTCAAAGGTGACCATAGTGATATTCAGCAATGAGGCATGTAGCACTTTTTCTAGGATGAGTTCCCGAACTTAATTGTCATACCTCTAATATTTTTATATATAATATTAGAACTTGGAATATCTTAGACATTTATCTTGTCTATGACCCTCATTTATAGGTGAGGTGCAAAAACATGAAGAACTGTGGCCAAGGTCAGAAAGGCAGTTAGTGGCAGTACCACATGAAAATCCAGGGCTCCTAATTTTGGGGACAGCACCCTCTGTACCACATACCACATAAAATAGACTTCTAGGTTACCATTCAGAATTCTACACACACACATACAAAGGAGAAATACAGCAGAAGAAAAACTGTCTTAATATCTACTTAAAGATTATAACATTCTGGGACAGTGGGGACAAAGTTGTTCTCAACCACTGCTCAATAAAATAATCAATGAACTGTGTGACAGCCTTTCAGTTCCCAGGTCTTAATTGATTAAATAGGCATTTAGAATTGACCGTGCTGAACTTTTCGAACTCAAGAAGCATTATGTAATATCTTAATATATCGAGTTATTATGGAGCTAACTTTTTCCCAGGGAGAAACAGTAAACCTTGGAGGAACCAGAGCTCACTAGGATCTTCCAATTTACTTTTATTAGGTTGGCAGGGAAAGTGGCAAGAACTTCCAAATGAAGTTCATCACTGGTGCTAATAGTGAGAATTCCATCATAAGAAGAACTACTTAATAAAGAGAATTGAAGATCGATGATGGTAGATAAACTTTTGTGCATATATTTATTTCCTTCTGGTAACTAGAAGAAAATTCAGTGAGGATCAAGCCCAACAAATCCATCGCTCTGCACAAAAAAATCACAGCCTGAACTTGGGTACAATCTCTTGCTTCTTAATATTGAAATCCTCAAAAATTAGTTGCCTCCTTTCTTAGGGTTTTCTTGGTGAAATTAATGAAGATTTAATACAGAAAATAAGATTCTCTGGAGCTTTACCTCATGGAGGCACCAAATAACTTTATTATTAATAAAATATAGTAAAAGGTGAATTTTCTGAGGGAAGAAATAACTTGTCATAAAGTTTTCTTTCACTCTTAGCACAGTATTAGGTTTTACCTACCATGAAAAGTTAAAGAAGAATATTAAAATTTTAAAAAAACAGAAGACAGAACTAGTTAACCAATTTTCAATTATCTAACATTACTTTCTCTTAACTTTCTGATATCCTCCACCTGTTAGTCTTACGAATTATATTATTTACTTTCATTATTCCTTATTTACATTTAATATATAAATGTTATAACTCAAAAGCACATTGACTGGTACAATGCCTCATAAAGTTATTCGTATTTTTCTTAGAAATAAAGGAAATAAGGAAGAAAGGAAAAACGAAAATGGTAGGGAGAGAGGAAATGAGGGAGGACAGAGTGATAGGGGAGGGAGGAAAAATTAAACTCTAGACCCTCAGAAGACAACCGTACAAGCAAAATATAACTTTTTTAAAACCAATTCTCAAAATCTGAAGCCACACCAGTGTGATTTGAAACTATGTTGTATTAGAGTTCTCCATGACTTCTACTTACTCTAATAATCCTAATTATACAATGAAGCAGAATCAGGGTTGAGTATTGATGACTGATACTTCTCTTCCTATAACTGCCTTGCTAAAACCAACATATCTGAAACCAACAGTCTGATGACTAGAAACGTCTAGCTTGCAAAATGGATGCCTATGCACTGAGAGATCTTTTTGTTCTGGATAGAAAAAACAAAAACAACAACAACGAAACACCCTTCTGACATCTGTGACTCTAGCCTTACAGGACTGGGCTCTGGCCAAACCATGATTCTGAGCTGATAACCCAATTTCCCCAGGGGGTCAGAAAGCCCCTCACCTACATAGAAAATCAAACTGGGTCCTTTCTGTTGCAGAAGAAGCCTCTGCAATACGAAGACCCTAACACTGACCACACAGGACAGTCCTGGGCTACGTAGTGTTTAAGTCATTTAACAACAATCTGCTGTCATCAAACATGACCTTCTGTCTCCAACAGGCATGGAATGGCCTAATTTAACTAAAAACTGATTTTGAGGTTCAGCTCAAGGAGCGGCAGCCACATCCTTGCCACCTTCCCAAGTTACTCTGTGCAACCTCTCAGTGAACCACAGAAATGCCTGTAAGGAAGGTCCTGGCTTTGTCCTGCCCACAACCTGTTCTCAAGGCTTCACACGGAACAGATGCTGAGTGGTGTTTCACAGAATAACCAAAGCAGGTTTCTCTGCCACAAACCCACACATACATACAAGAGCTTTCTTTGTCTTGGTTAGTGAAACAACCACACTCCAGAAAGCCATACATCCTGATGATAAGCCTCTGCTGGTTTGAAACCAGTCACTGTTTCTGGCAGCTGCTTCTCATGCAATGCTCTAGGAATATGGGGAATGTATCGTCTGTTTTTCTTCCTGTACGACACACCTACTGTCATTTGGTTAAATATTAATAGATGACAAAAGGAAAATTCCAATAAAAATACCCAAATATTTGACCTCCAAAATAGAAAAGTCCTTCACCTCAAGTCTATCATTCTTTAGGGTTGTATAAATGGCTACATTTTTTTTTTTTTAATTTTCTTGAAGACACCAGGGGAAAATATTCCACATCAGTATTTAGTCACAAAAGTTATTAAGTTTCTGGGGGCTACAACTAAAGATGCTATGACTACACAAGTGAGTTGGGCCATATAATAGCTAAGGTTTCTCATAGCCTTAACTTTCTCTGATTCCATAATGGAAATACAGGGCACGGCCAAAGATGCAAGGGTGGGGAAAGGAATGAACAGAGAGTATAAATTAAACGAAGACTCTCAGAAGATACCTTCAGCAAACATCAAATAACTCCATTATTAATATTTACTAAAATGATTTTACAGACTACCTAGACATATATTTACTATACTAAATCTGAAACATTAATATTTTTAAACATTTCTCAAAAGATTTTCCTGAAAGAGACTTAAATTTGCATAAGAAATTTATAATTTGCAAAGTACTTTCATGTGTATAATCTTGTTTAATTCTGAAAACAATTCTGATACTAGGGATTAAGAATACATATGGGTTCTAGGGACTTGGGTTCAAATCACGACTCCACCCCTTATCACTGAATTATTGGTGATCTAAAACTCACTGTGCCTCATTTCCCTCATCTGAAAAACAGACAATAATATACATACATAAGAGTGCTGCAGTGAGAAATTAAATAAGGTAATATATGCATGTAAATCACTTAGCCCTTGGTGCCTACTGAGTATTCAATAAACATATGCCATTATTATCCTTGTGGCAGACTACACTGCCCAAAGTTGATGACACCAGTATATCCCATCCACGTGTTCTTTGTACAGTGTGACATTGTCATTCTTCCATTGAGAAATGGTGTCTGTGTTCTCTCTCCTTGAAGTGACCCTGAGTGACTCCTGAAGCTAAGTGATAAATGTGATACAGCGTTGCCCAGCCACCTGGGGATAATTGCCCTTGGAAACCAGCTCCTGTGCCATGAGAAAGCCAAGCAGCCACATGGACAGGCCCCTGTAGTTGTCTCAGCCACAGCCAGAGGTCCCAGCCAACAGTCAGCATCAACCGCCAGACAGGTGAATGAGTGAGGTTTTGGATTATTCCAGCCCCAGCCTTTGCCCCACACCATTTGATGCCAAGCAGAGCAGTGACAAGCTGTCCCTACTGAGCCTCCCCCAACAGCAGATTCATGGAAAAAAAGCAATTTTGGTATTTTAAGCGACTAAATTTTGGGAAATTGAACCTTGCCCAAGGTTAAATAGCTAAACTATTAAGAGGCAGAAAGTGAACTCAGATGCAGATTTTCTGATTCCATATCATGTTCTTCTTCCACAATTTAAAATTTGGAATGTTGTCTTACTCAAGGATGTCCTAAGCATATATATGCCTGGCTTGTTGTCACACTGCAGGTCACTCCAATCCTCTCTCTGATCATCGGGACCCAGATGGTCCCCCCGCCCACTACCCTGTGAGATCAAAACCCAGTCACAGACAAAGCGCAACCATTCAAATGGGAGAAGATATGTGCAAACAACGCCTCTGAAAGGGGCTAATATCCAAAGTATATTAAGGAACTCATACAACTCAACAACAAAAAGGCAAATAATCCAATTTTAAAATGGGCAGAGGACATGAATAAACTTCTCCCAAGAGGACATACAAATGGCCAAAAGATATATGAAAAAATGCTCAACTTCACCAGCTATTAGGGAAATGCAAATCAAAACCACAATGAGATATCACCTCACGCTTGTTAGAATGGCTATCATCAACAAGACAAATAGTAACAAGTGTTGGAGAGGCTGTGGAGAAAAAAGAACCCTCATACACTGCAGGTGGGAATGCAGACTGGTGCAGCCACTATGGAGGTTCCTCAAAAGAATTACCACATGACCCAGCAATCCCTCTCCTGGCTATATACCCAAAATATCTGAAAACATGTACTCGTAAAGATACATGTGCTACAATGTTCACTGCAGCATTACTTACAGTGGCCAATACATGGAAACAACCAAAGTGTCCTTTGGTAGATGATAGGATAAAGAAGATGTGGTATATATACACAATGGAATACTACTCTGCCAGAAGAAAAGATAAAATACTGCCATTTGCAACAACATGGATGGATCTTGAGATTAGGATGCTAAGTAAAATAAATCAGACAGAAAAAGTCGAGAACAGTATGATTTCACTCATATGTGGCATATAAAACTGAAAGCAACCAACGAACAAGACAAATAAAGAAAGAAAAACTCATAAACACAGACAACAGTTTAGGGGTTACCAAAGGGTAAGGAGGGAGGGAGGAGGGTAGAAGAGGGTAAAGGGGATCAAATATAGAGTGACGGAAGGAGAACTGACTCTAGGTGGTGAGCACACAATGTAATACATAGATTATATACATATTACAGAACTGTACACTTGAAACCTACGGAATTTTACTAACTATTGTCACCCTAATAAATTTAACTGTTAAAAACAAAACAAACAAACAAAAAACAGCGTGGGCAACAGCACCTGCAGCCACTGGAACAGCCTTTCTGATTACTTTCTTGACTCCTGAGACCGGGATTTTTGTTTCTGCTTCTGCTCTGCTCCTCATTCAGCTATCAGTTCCCACGGCCTTTTTTAACTTCTGAGCCTGGACTAATCATGCACTAATCATATGCCACTCGTTAGACCGTCACCTGAAGTTTCAGGTACGTAAGAGCCCTTCTGTTACTCTCTGCCTGCGGATCCTTCAGTACAGCCCCCAGCTCTCTCACCATTTCTTTCCATGGAAATAAGTAGTAATAAATCCACATTCAGGAACACAGTGTTATGCAATGTCACTATGCTTCTCAAATGAAAACTAATGTTAACTCCTGAGCCAAGGAAAATTTAATATGAAGCTAATGAAGCTTTAAGCTTCCGGGGCTGCTCATTTACATGTTCAAAGCTCTGGGAGGGGCCACAGCTGTGTACTTATGAGCACATCTTTTTTTTAAATTTGCCAAGTGCAATATATTTTTTTAATTCTTTTTGTTAAAGAAGGCTCTCCAAATCAGACCCAACAACCTTGAATCTGTTTCTGATCCTGAGAGTGGCTTAGTAGGTCCCACACTGAAGCTATTAACTTCTATTTCTATAGGAAAGTTTGTTGCGTTAACTTGGGATCTTCTACCAGTCTGATAGCAACAAATTTAAAACGGTTTCTTCAGAGTGAGTTTAAAACTGTCTTCAACAGTAAAGTTTATTGGAGCTTCTCAAATTAAGGCATAAAATTAGGATTTTAATAACCAAACACTCAGGGGAATCTACCACTTCACCCCCAAAGATTACAAATCAAAGTGATACAGTACAACTAATGAGAGATTTAGAGAAACACTCGAAGACTGAAAGCTCTTGTTTGAAATGAGATAATTGTTTAGTTCAGAGAATATTTTAATACCCTGTTTCAGTCATTTTAAAAAATGAGCTTGGTTCCAATTTGAACTGGTAAAACTGATAAAATTTCTGAAGGTTAAGCTATATACATAGTATGTTAAAAAAAATATATGTGTGTATTGGTGTACAAACACCCATGTGACAAAAAGATATAGGAAAAGAATATATCTAAAAAGTTACAGTAAACATCTGTTGGTGGTGAGATTTTTCTTTCCTTTGCATTTTCCTCTATTTTAGAAATGTTTTATAGTGAATGTGGACTGTTTATAATCAGAAATAAAAAACAAACATTCATTGTCAAGAATATCTTTCATTTCAAGTGATGGTTCAAGTACAATTATATTTGCATTTAGTTCAGGCTTCACTGAAATTAATTTAGTTTCCCTGATTTGAGCCAACTTTTGATCACTCTATTATAAGAAGCTTTTCTAAAGATCTACACAAAACATAAAACATTTTTATTTTTGAAAATAAAAATTATGTTTCTCTCATTTCTGGCTATAACTAGAAGTAGGTAGGAATATAGAACTTCTTCAGAATAAAAACAATCATATTAAAAACAAAAGTTATTAGAAAACAATCTGAACTTGAAGAAGCTCAGACAAGTAAACTCATCAGTTGAATTAAATCATGAGTTCACTTTCACATAATGTTTTGATTTCTATTAGTTTTAAACATTTTCAGGATAGACAGCTTCTTTCCACAACCAGGTGATAAAATGAAGGAGTAATTCACCGCTAATTAGGAGTCTGAGTAAATGAATTAGAAAAAACTGGGAACATATTCAAGTATGTTAAGCAGTCACATAAATAGCAACTCAGAATGGAGAAAAAAAGGAAAAATATAAATAAAAGAGCCCAGTTGCTTAAAGAAGCTACTAAAGGTGATGAAGAAAATTTATTACTTTAGGCTCAGATATACTTAGAATATAGACATAAATTCTCAATTTATAAATTATATGCTCAGTCTAAAAATAAAATGATAACAGCTAAGGAGAGTAGAGGAAAGGGGAGGGGAAGAAAGGAAGGAGTGTGGAGTGTAGGAAGGAGGGAGGAAGGGAAGGAAGGAAGGAAGGAAGGAAGGAAGGAAGGAAGGAAGGAAGGAAGGAAGGAAAGAAAGAAGGAAGGAAGGGAAGGGAAGGGAAGGGAAGGGAAGGGAAGGGAAGGGAAGGAGGGAGGGAGGGAGGGAAGGAAGGAAGGAAAGAAAGAAGGAAGGAAAGGAGGGAGGGGAAAAGGGAGGAACAAAGGAAGGGGAAATTATCCCTATGGTATAAATACCAGCTATACCACAATAAATTATTTGCAAATGGCCAAAATTTACCAAGAAGTAGAGAAAATGAAGTCACGTATAGTAACTGAATTATTAAGATTCAGTTACTGTTCTCTGTGCATGTTTAATTACCTCAACTGAAATAACATTAATTAAAAATAAACTGTTTCAGGAATGGGGTGGTAAACATATATTTTTGTCTACTCTTTCTTTCTCAGAGAAGATAACAGCATCTAGTCTAATGCCGTGATTGACAAGTGGAAAATACCAAAGGTAAATTACAGAATAAAAAGTAGCCTGAATCTCTCTTAAAGCTCAAATCTATATGGAGAGACAGCAAGTTACACCAACGTTAAAGTATTTTAAAGAATTATTTTGTCATTTAAATGATGTCATTAAATTACAGTATTACTATAATTTTACTTACATCACTAATAGAGAGTTTTAGCTTTTTGTTGAAGTAACAAACTGGATTTTTTTTAAAGTTCCTTATTTCAAGAAAGCTAAGCGATTTTTCTCTTCCCAAAACTCTGTGATCATTAATGCAACCTGAAGAAACGCAATGGACTAGACTCTCTAAATTGTAAATGACCACACATGATTTGTTAAAAAGATAAGCAGGTATTTAAAGTTATGAGACCACCAAAAGTGCTCTCAGTTTTATTCCTATTCATGGACACTATCATTTAACTGTTGTTGGGTGTGGTTTTTTTGTTGTTGTTTTTTCAGAAATTTCTATTGTACTATGGCCAATTCTTATATTACAGAAATAGGCAGAAATCGATATAGTTGGTACTTAAATTATGGAAATAATTGTTGTCAACAATGATATAAATATAAATGTTGATAAACATATACACATTTACTAATGTATTATGGTGATCACTGTCTCCAAAGGGATAAGGAAAATGGTCAATAGAATGATACAATCTGGACAAATTAAATATTTAGTGGATTCAGAGACCATCTCTTCCAAAATCAATGCAAATAGTTAACGTCTTCTTTGAAATCTACAATGAGGAAAATATTACCTATATACGTAGTCTTGAACCAAATTACAAAACCATAAAACTTAGTATTTTAAATTATACTATGAAATCTTCAGTGTTCTATATTTAACTCAATCTGTCCTTCTAAAAATATGGCTTTGCAAAGCATCATGTGATTAAAATTGCTTACAAGTTCAAATCCCGAGGCATTTGCTTTAAACTCTGTAAAACATGAAAATAATATTGAATTTCAATAGTTATGAGGATATAGAAAAATGTGTACAAAGCATGTAGCACAGTACCTGGCACTTAATATTTTTGAAACAGTGATTCAAAGCTTAAACTAAAAGAAAAATGATGAGTTTTATAAAATAAACTATGCAGTTTCCTCAGAAAAAACTTTTTTTGCTAATATTAAAAACTGAGTTTTTCTGCTTTCTGATGGTTATCTGAGAATATGTATTAATCTTTTCTACATCCCATGATGCTACTCGAATAACACAAGAGATTTAAAATAACAGTGAATCCATGGTAGCACTACAAACCTGGGGAGGATGCCAGCAGCAGACCAGAACACTGGGAAATTTCTAGACAATAGAGGCAGATGGCATCAGATTGATGGTACAATCTAATAGAGCTGAACTTATAGCACTTCTCTTATGAAAAAGCATAAGAGAGAACTTATAGCACTTCTCTTATGAAAAAGCATAAGAGAAGATTATTAAAGAAGTAAATATACCTCTCAGAATCCAAGAACACCAAGATCAAAGACAATAAGGACTTGTCTTTGAAGTACAATTGAGGAGTGGAATGGCAAGCTGCAAAATTGCTGTACTGTTGATTGTACCATGAGCTGCTATACTAAAGCCTCAAGAAGAGCTCTCTAAATAAATGGAAAATCTGCTATACCATGGTGGTGCTCCAGGTAATTTCTCATCCTCTTGTGAACAAGCAGACCCTACATCTATCAAGCATACTCTGGGTAATATAGAAGACATATCTTCCTGATCATGACCATGCACACTCTCTTCACACCAAACTTCTCTATAAATATAATCTAAATTCATTCACTGAGGGAATTATTTTATTCACTTTTGCTGGGAAACCATCTCTACCTGTTATGACTTACCAATCTCAGCCCTTAATTATAAATACAAATATTTCAGAAAAGCAAATAATGTGAAAAGTTGTTAGACTAAACCAAGGAACTAATACCTGGTAAAACAAAGTTGATATAAAAACTAGCAGAGAACTTTAAAAGAAATATAATTAGGATTCTCAGAGATTTGAAAAGATGTCAATCCATAAAAATTAATGAGGCTGCAATAAAAAAGAAGCAATTAGATATCTTTATGGAATTGAGTGTGGTGATGGTTTCATGGGTGAATACTTATCTCCAAACTTATCAAGTTGTATGCATTAAATATGTATAGCTTTTTGTATATCAATCATGTCTCAGTGAAGTGGTTTTATTTAATGAAAATTAATTTTATTTGTATGAAAAATTCAAATAAAATAGAATGATATAAGTTTAAAGCTGAATTCAGACTGGCATCAGAATTATTTATTATGTTATCTGCGAAGTGAGAGTCTGGATGAGGGAATAACAATATCTACAAGTTCCTGGTGGAAAAGATTTTGATCTAAATAATAATTCAAGTGATAAAGCAAAATACAGATATCTGAAATACATAAAGACATACAAAGCTTGCTAACCATGCACCTACGCAGGAAAAAACAAACAAACAAAAATCTTCCTTAGGCTCTTTTCTAACAAAATTTAAAAGGAATTCAAGAAAAAAGACATAAATAACAGTGGTAAGCAAATATTGAGTAAAATATATAAAAAGCTGCATAAATCATTATTGATAAGTAATCCATTTTAGTAGAGTAACATTATATATATGTGTGTGTGTGTGTGTGTGTGTGTATTTTACACACACACACACAACCAAGAACTTAAATTCTTGATTTTTATCAAAATCCTGAACAGGGGGAAGGGAAAGGAAAATAAATGTATTAATTCTGTTTTTGTGTAGGTGAGATATGGAGGTTATAGATATTGATTGAGTTTTGAAATTGATACAAAAACATAAGTTAAATATGTTGATATAAATATATTCATTAGTAGAATTGAAATAGAAAAATATTAAAACAATTTTGGACTGGAGAAATGTGAGGCAAATCAAACACCAAAAAGCTTTTAAAAAGTAAAATAAACAAGAAAATAATAAGAAACCATAAAATTAAATGAAAGAATACATATTATAAAAGTAATCGCAATAAAAATATGTAAATTAGATGTTATTAAAACAGAAACATTTGGATGAGATCAAAAGACACTCAATTATATGCAAGTTACAAAATAAATAAATAAAATGACACAGAAAGGTGAGAAATGAAGAGCTGGCTGTATCCACTAGGTAAATGCCAACAATTTTAAAAGAAGTAATAACAAAGTAGCTTTATATTGTGTTTCCTCAAAAATAAGACCAGGTCTTATATTAATTTTTGCTCCAAATGACGCATTAGGGCTTATGTTCAGGGGATGTCATCCTGAAGAATCATGCTAGGGCTTGTTTTCCAGTTAGGTCTTATTTTCAGAGAAACATGGTAGCAAAATGAATTATATGAAAAAAAGGATATAATAAACATGATTTTTGATCCAAATCCAACGTTATCAAAATATTACTAGATGAGCATCCAATTCAAAAAGCTAGGAAAAAATAGAGCAAAATAAACCCAAGGAAAATTGAAAAAGAAGCAATAACAGATATTAATAAAATAGAAAACATACCAAAATAAGCACAACAAAAATAATACAATAGCAGACTTTTTTAAAAAAATAGGCAAAATGAACCAATCTTTTCAAGATTTGGTCAAGAAAGAAAGAAAAAAAAAAGCACAAGTCAACCCCAAGTGGGTGGTGAGAGATATAGCAATAGAGATAGGGAATATTTTTTAAACTGAGATACAATCTTATGCCAAAACCTTAAAATCTATAAGGAATGGAAAATAATATGATTCCACATGGATCTAACAGGAGCTAAAGTGTTTTAATACATCAATAACAACAGAAAACACTAAAAAAAATTCAAAGATTTATCTTCTCCCAAAAGGTACTAAGTTCAGATAAATATGCAGTGTAAATTTTATTAAACCTACAAGCTTCAAACAATAGTAAGAGGTGAAACTTAGTAAACTTTTTATTTGATTTTTAGAAAAGCCTTTAAAACTAATCACAAGTTGGGAGAGTGGTTTATGTATGCAGAAACACACAAACACACACACAATATACCACAGATGCTTATCTCTTATTCCAAAATA
The DNA here is from genome assembly GCF_057876585.1 of Rhinolophus sinicus. Taxonomy (NCBI): domain Eukaryota; kingdom Metazoa; phylum Chordata; class Mammalia; order Chiroptera; family Rhinolophidae; genus Rhinolophus; species Rhinolophus sinicus. Next base: position 17,849,653 of record NC_142502.1, read on the forward strand.
CAGTATATTAGTGAACAAAATACAGAAGGATACTCAAGGAATTTATTATTCAATAACCAAGCTTGGTTTATTTTAGAAGTGAAAGAACTATTCGACATCATTTTTTAAAAAAATATGAGTCAATGTGTTAACCATTTTACTACATGATGGAAAAGTCTTTGATAAAATCTAAGACTTATTCTTGGGTTTTAAAAATTATGCTGAATTAAAGATAGATAAAATGTCTCAAGTTGATGAATGGTATCTATCAAATACAAATAAAAAATTATTAATAGGTAAATAATGAAAATATTTTAAATAAAACAAAGATATCTATTAACAGTGCAATTAGGTAGAATTGTTCATAGCCAATGCAAAAAAATAAAAAGACAAGAGATGAATCATTAAATATTAGATGAAAAGCAACAAAAGTCATTTTTTAGACTACTTTTGTCTACTAGCTAATACTGGAAATAAACTAGAAAACCAATTAGGACATAGTAGTGACCAGATATACGAGTAAATCATCCAACCAAAATCAGTAGCTTTTTTTATAACCAATTAAAAGATACTATGAAAAGCTCTAATTCACAATTGAAGTAACAACTCTAAAATTACGAGGAATAAACTGAAGAAATGTGCCAGACCTATAAGAATGGGAAGACAGTATTACAAAACCATATCTTAATTTTCAATGCTTTTGTTTTACTGAAATTTGACAGCGATGAAATTAATTTGAAGGATAAGCAGATAATATAATTAATAAACATGGAGAATGAACAATGGGAGGGGATGGCATATTATTATACAGTACGTAAAGCTACAACTAGATCAACAGAACTGCAGTACTGGCTCCCACATATTGAAAATGTATTATGTGCAAAGCACTGTTCTAAGTGTGAGATATATACAGGTAGATATCTATCTATCTATCTATCTATCTATCTATCTATCTATCTATCATCTATCTATCTATCTATCTATCTATCTATCTATCATCTTCTCTATCATCTCTGTCATCTGTTTATCTTCTACAACCCTACAATTGTTATCACAGTTTTAAGATAAGGAAATCGAATCATGGAGAAGTAACATTGCAGAGGTAGTGCTTTAAAATCTATAGGATTGAGAGAATTTGCTCAGTTTTCTCTCTCAAATATCAATTGTGTCAATCAGGTTTCTGAACAGAGCCATGATCTTAACAGCTGAAGTGCAGATTTTCTAGGTTGTTGAAAGAATCTTTATGTGCTTTAGTCCTCAATCATGCAATTGATAAAACTGATACATTTTTAAGGAAAAATATAGACCCTAGCATATCTTCAGTACCCAAAGTATTAGAATGAAGACTGAATAACAAACTTGACCACTAAGTTTCTGGTCAAAAGCATCTTATTATTTATATATTTTCCTAATCTTTAAAATAGTAATAGCAATGCAAAATTTGCTGAGTTACTGCAAGGATTACATGAGAATATATGTGATTTACATAGTCAGTTGGATGAATAAATAAATAATCTCATCACCCAAACATAAGTATTATACTTTTAATACATTCCTTTCTAACCAGTTTTATAGTTATAATACCAGAATAATTTAGAAGTCAACCTGCTTTCACTTCCTATTATATAATAAACATTCTTACCATGTTTATGTTTCCATTTAACTATGATTTTGAAGACCACATAATATTCTACTGAGTGGAAGTATCCTAATTTACAGAAGCATTCCACAACTATTGTTCATTTATTTTGTTTTTTATTTTGCTTTTGTAATTATGCATAACACCTCAATGAGTTTGTGCATAGAATTTTTCCATATTTCTATTTCCATAGAAAATGGAATTCCTAGGAAAACATTATAAGCAATTTTACTTCAACGCATATGCCAGATTATTTTCTAATTTCTGATAGAAAAGCAACCTACCACCAATACACAAGCATACCAGTTTGAAACTCTACAACACTGAGTATTCATTATTTAAAAATACCTTTGCCCTGAACAAGCATTACTATACTGAAATCTTAAAACAATGTTCCTAGAGTATAGCTGTTTTAAATAAATGAGATCATCCCTTCCAAATTCTAGAGGTAGCAAAATTAAGCAGCAGAATCCACAGCAGCTCAAAGCTTAACTACACATCTTCTAATTCTCTCCTTTCGGCTTCAACATTTGTTGACAGCAATTGTTTAAGAGGAGTTCATACATATAGATCTAAAAATTTACTACGGGGAGCTATGATTTGGGCGGAATACGTAGCTTAATTTTTTAGACTTATGGCAAGAAACCTTGTCCAATACAAAGCATTTCTCAGTCGAGAGAGAGGATTCAGGACTGATGATTCAACACACCTGCTCCAGACTAGCTCTTTTTCCCATTTTTATGAGTAATGGCTACAGGCTAATGGTTTGCTGTCAAATCTTTCACAATATACCTGACAGAAATGAATCATGTATTTTTATTTTTGTAATATCTTACTCTGAAAAGTATCATTTGTTTCACTGTTATTCATAAGCTTTGTTGCAAAAACTTAGAAAGAAAAACTGTCATGTTCTAGACATGAAATTATCACTACCATTTCACCCTTGAACTTCAGGAAAAAGCTTCAAAGAAAGCTGTTCTTTCTGCGCTTCACAGATTTAAGAGAGAAAATTAAGTTACTCTCATTTGAATTCTCCCTTTCAAAGTCCTCCATTTAAAAAAAAAGAAAAAAAAGAAAGAATACATATACTTTCTTCTGAAGGGCCTGAATTAACAGCACAAATGTGGCAGTGTGCTTAGCAGAAGATAAAGTGAGTACCCTAATGTTCTGGCACTGTGTCACGTTCAAGGGCTCAGAAGTTAAATACAGTTTAGATACTATCAGAAGTGGGATATCCTAAGGTTTTAAGCTGCAGGAGAGAGCCATCAAACAACAGTACAAGTCGAGTGACTCAAAATATTCTATTCAATTTACCATGTATGTGTTGGATATCTAACAAGGTTTTGGCACTTATGGAGGAGATCTGTGTCCTCAAGAAGTTTCAACTTGAGTTGGTAAACAAAAGTGAAATCCCCCTTGAAACAAAGACTGAGCAAAGCAAAGAAATAAAAGTACTTTTAATTTCATGGTTTTGTCCCTGTCTTGCTGTTGGATTTTATTTCATGTTTTTGTCAAAAAGAAATAGGGATCTCGAAGTCCTATGGAGATGAAAAGAGAATATCATCACATAATGGTGTGTCTTTACCCCATTAAAGTTTTATCCTCTCCACTGATTATTTCCAAAGGTAGCTAGATGGCCAAAAATCAAAACTAGTGTGTTTAAATGTATCTTGAAGCTGAAGTCGGTGCACCTATTAATCACTGAAGGTGACCTTCTGTGAAGAAAATGAGGAGAAACAACGAAAAGGGCCACCAATTCAGGAGAGAGCTAAATTGGCTCAGTTTTGGAGTTGCATAAAACCCAAGAGGCGTCTCTAATTCCAAACGGCAGACAATTTAAAAATCAGTGCATGTCCCCAAGTGAGTGATCTGAATGTGAACATACAAAGGAAAAATGTAGAGTCTTCCCACTTTTTATGCATAGAAACAGTGATAAATTGCTCTTGAGAAGCTGGTCTTCAGAAAGAAATCTTTACTAGGGAAGCCCAGAGAGAGAGGTTTCTAACTCAATCTCCTTTCTGTCAGAAAAAAAAAGAATACATGCTATGTATGCATCACAGAAAAATTCAAACGCTTTGGCATTTCCAAAAAGAAATAAACTGTCAAGGTCTAAATAATGGTATGTATCTCAATAAAGAACTCACTGATTCTGCTTATCTGAAAAACAACTCCAAAGATGCTAAATGGATTCTCCATCCCCTATATTTGTGTTTCTCTCTCTTTCTCTCTCCCTCTCTCTCTCTCTCTCTCTCTCTCTCTCTCTCTCTCTCTCTCTCAATAATTACATAAAAGTCAACATTTTTCCAGAATGGCAATTAAATGTAGATTGATTGAGGTGACAGTTATGATACTTGCACACCCCATAAAACCAAGTTGCTGTTGCACAACTCATCGGGTAACCTCCTGTGTAGGAGATAATATTACACAGGCAGCATCAGACAGCTTGGCTGGATAACTCAGAACAGTGCAAGGCTCTTCATGGAAGGCTATTACCCAGTGACATACTAGGCTGACACTCATATCTGACAAACCTTATCAGGTTTTCCATGTCACAGTGTGCCGTATTGTGTAGGAAGTACAACAGTATGGCAGATGGCCCCTGTATTTAAGGAGCTCAAAGTGCAGTGATAATGATAAAATGTCTATATGGAGGTGGAATAAAACATATGTTGAATGCTTACCTATCAGACATTGTGCTAAGAGTTTTTCTATATCAACCAATTCAGCACCGCAACTGTAAGAGGCCTTGTTGTTCTCTCCATTGCCTCCTTATAACAAGTAGAATAAAACCAAAACTCATTACAGCACTAAAAGCCCCACATGGTCTGATCCCTCCCTTCCTCAGCAACCTCACCCCTACCAGTACGATCACAGTACTTGCTCCTATGCCCCAGCCATACTGGCCATCCTTCTGTTCTTCTAATAAGCCAACCTTCTGGAACATGAGCACCTGGCACTTCCATGTTTTCCTGCCTGGAGAGCTCCCCACCAGGTCTTTGAAAGGCTGAATCTACACATCAGTCAGGTCTCAGGTAAAGTACCGGCTTCCTCAGCCACCTTCCATGACCACCTGTCTAATGTGGACCCTTCCCACAGTCACCACTTCATCATCAGGTTTAAGTTTTTAAATAATTTACCACTCGCTTCCATTCTCTTGATTATGTTTTTATTTGTCTATCTCGCTCACACTCTTTGTTGTGTCTTGTTCACCACTGTGCACACCAAGAATATGGGAGGCAGTTAACAAATACTTTTAAATGAATTAATAAATCTCCACCTTACAGATGAAAGAACAGGGACCTAAGGTCAGAAAGCTGGCACGTAGTGTCAAGATTTGAACCCACGTCCACATGTCTCCAAAGCCCATGCTTTTTTCCTCATCTCTAAATATCTAATTTGAGAGAGTCAAAAAATGACACAAAATACGAGTAAATACAAAGTAAATTGCATAAATCACAAGTGTTTATAGGAAAATCACTCCTGGGTTTGTCGGGAACAGCTTTCAGGAAGGAGATGGACTTGAACTGAGCCTTGGAAAATGGGTCATCTCATGATTGGTTGAGAGAAGAGTCTGGGCAGCACAGACAGAGGAGAAGCTCATGTCATCTTTGGGATGGAAGGGAGGACAATCTAGTAGAAGATGAGGGAAATACACTGAGTTTTGAATCACAACATCCACATTTCAGTATGAACATTGCCATTTATCAGCGAGTTGACTTACCAATCACATAAGTTCTCCCTCAATTTCCACATTTGTAAAATTTGCTCTACCTATTTCATAGTGTTAATGTGATTCATGGAAACATGCATCTACATGAAGAATATATAATATATTCGTAACATAATTATAATATATATTGATTTATAAATATACGTGTATAAATATGCATTTAAAAGCACTTAAAAATGTGAAGCTCTCTGAAAGTCAAAGACAACTGAAGCATAAAATGAAAAAAGCGATTAAATAGCAGAGAACTTAACTAATGCCCATCAACAGAAATAAACAATTACACAAGAATCTTTTATGATTATGAACCAGTAATTAGAAAACCAAGGCGAGAGACTTATAAGGAGGCACAGGCATCCCCATATATGAGTAGTCACCCAGACAACCAAGTCCTGATTTTGAAATGAGTTTCTCAGATAAGAGGGATGGGAAACATGCCTCCTGGATTCTACGAATATACTTTATCCATTTTCCCAAAACCAACCTGTCAACTGTACAAATATCTATTGTTTTGTAAGATAAATGCAACTGAGAGTGACTAAAGGGAGCAAAACCTACAACCACTGAAAGGCTCAGTGAGTTCCCAGGAGGGCTCAGAATTTCTAAGACTTCAATTCCATTTCAGAGTTGAGGGGCGAAGGCTCCAGTAAGAACATCACCTCAGGCCAGTAGGCGGCAAAGTTGCAATTGTCTGCTAAAACCCTGGAAGAGATCTTCACGCAGCTAAGCCCTGGGGCTCTTTTTCAGTGCCTGGAAGCATTGAAGGTAAGTAAGTGAATATTAATGCCAGATAAAAACTATGTAGAAACTAACAACAGAAAATACAGATGGTGCCAAAAAAAATGTACACATTTTAAAAGAGGAAAAACCTGTATTAAAATTGTAATACTCAATATATACCAATGACAAAAGATGAATACAAGTCACTTTTGACTTCTGCAATTACAAGAGATGCTCAGAATGGTTACCATCAGCATCCAGTCACTTCTGATTATGGTGAACTACTGCTTGAGCAACGTTGACCAAAGCGTCCACTTGTATACATTTTTTTGGCACCCTCTGTATGTGTTTAAGCTAGCATGCTACTACATTTTGCCTGGATATTACTGTTTATTTTACATATTGCTCCTTTATAATATTTCTGCATTTTTGTCTCATACAGAATAGTAACAATGTTTATAATAAACAAATAAAGGGAACAATTTTCAAGAATGTGCTAAATGCATTCTAATCCTGGAAGAAAGGAAATAGAAGGAGTCATAGAAGGTCCTCCTCCTGGTGACAAGGACAGAACATTGTAGGAATGGTATGAAGGGAGACCTTACTAATTCACCTTACTGGAGGAAGAACATATTAGAGGGCCACTGAGGCCAGGAGAGGGGAAAGCACTTTTAGTCATATTGTCTGATGCAACCCAGAGGTCAAAAAGCAGGTTAGCTACTCTTGGAAGCACAGAATCAAAAAAGCAATGGGCTAGAAAGCATTTAACTTTGGTTAACTAATAACTATTAAGAACTTACTCTGAACATATCATCATTCTAGGTGCACTGGGATGCACAAAATTACCCAGCCTCATAACATGTCTTAGAGGCAATTATAATCTGCTAGAGGAGACAGTTCTTATACATAAGTAATAATCCCACAAGCCTGGCTCGATTTAAGTGAGTTGAGTTACAGATGACAAGTGTCAGACACTAGAAGATTTTGTTGATAGCCACTGAAAGATCTGCAGGCTGCCTGGATGCAAAGTGCTCCTCCTTTGGGGAGATGATGCCCTTAGGGCAGACGAACGGTTAAAAACCAAATCCTGATGAGAACTAAATTGAATCTTTTTTTTCCTTTTATCATATGGTATGTCACAGGGGACACTACTGTTCGAGGAGGGTAATTTTTCCGTAAAAAGAATAAGGGCAGACTAAGAATAAGCTCCCTGAAGGTTGAGGTTTCTACGAGAATGCAGCCCTGGACCCACCAATTAATCAGTCAGGGACTTCTTTCTTCCCTCCACCATGAGAACAGAAGCACTGGCCATGCACAGGCACTAGGGTTCTCTAATGAGGCAACATGACTTGCTCATATTGTAATGGAAGCTAACAAGATTGGGCTGAGGACCTTCTGTCTCCGAATTTAGGTTTGCATTAGGAGTTGCATTTACAGTGAGTTTCCATTAATCAAGTCATTTTTCCAGTCACATTCTACAAAGGAGAGGAGTTCTCCCTAAATAAATGACACCACCCCAGGACCAAATACAAATAACACTGAACCGTGTATTAAATCTTATAAAACTATGACTTGAAAGAAAACAATTTCCACAGAACATTTTGTTATTGGTACGGGCCAAATTCCATTATAACAAAACCCTAGAGCCTGTTTGGAATCTTTTGTTGCACAAATATTTGATCTATAAGCTACTGCTCAACGGTGCTGTAGGGAAATTATTATATCACTGGACAAAGAGACGGGAGACCTGGGCTGTAGCTGGGCTTCCCAATAGCTGTGCACCCTGGGGGCTGACATTCAGTCTCCAAGGCCTCAGATACCCAATCTGTCAAATAAGCAAATTAAATGAGTTAGGCACAAAGTTCCGTCTTAGTCTTAATAGTTCTGACTCTAAAGGGAGTCACATTAGTGCAGACTTCAAAATTCTGGTTTTCATGAAGTTAAATATATTGTAACTTGCTATATCAAAAATATTACAATATGCAAATACTATGTGAAAACTACAAAAATACTAATATAGCAAAGATTCTAGTCCCTTAAAGGCAAATTATCAACAAGGGGTGTTTGTGAGTTGCTTGCTCTTTTACATCATTTACTCATCTTCTCTTTTTTTCCAAGTAGTCCCTTGTGTAACTCCAAGTTTCTAAGAATCATTCACCAGATTCACATTAAATAAGAACTATGTACAAGGCTTTCAAAACCAGATTTAGGGGAGGAAACGAAGGGTTATTTGCTTGTCACCATGAGTTTTTAAGCATTGATTGCAATGTTTTGTTCAATTATTTATAACTAAGTCCTGTCTACTTGTACATGTTATAAATTTTAATAAAGGCCTTTGACTTAGAAGTGTTACTAATTTAAAGCTTACTTACTCAAAAATCCCAGACTATGTCTTTCAATTCCCCATCAATATATGAAAGAGATCATCCATATTTCAAGATTTTGTTCTTTCAGTTCCTCAACGCAGCATAATCAGAACTTCACCACCACCACTCTCCTGAAACTACTCACCAAAAGCCACCAGGACTCTAAAATTAATTATTCCAATTGCTTAGCTTTTAATTCTACCTATTGTGAAATATCAACTCTTTGACAGAAAAACTCACAAAAGAGAAATGTATAGCCCAGGAGTCCTCCCAAGTGAAATACCCATAAATGTATCACTCAGATGAAGGAAGAGACCAAACAGCAGCAGACCCCACAGCGCCCCTCGTGCTCACTCCAGGTCAATACCCCTCTCTTCTTTCAAGTAACCACTATGCTAACTTAAGAGTACTCATTCTTCTAGCTTTCTTTTACATGTTTACCACCAAAGCGAGTATTCCAAAGCACTGTGGGCTTAATTAAATCTGTCTTTGTAGTTTATCTGCCCTCTCTCACTCAACCTTGTGTTTGCCAGATTTATCCTTTTTGCTGCCATGAATTCCACTTGTGACTATACCACCATTGCTTTCCATTCTGCTCTGGGGTCTACGGCTTATTTTGAGGTCCCCAGCCCACTGAACACCTCTGGAGCATGTACCAGTGTTGACCATCACCTCTTGGAAGTTCTATTCTCTCTTACCTTTCACAGCAATTCTCTCCTAGTTTTCCTTCTACCACCTGGATGGTTCTTCAGTGCTTTTCCCTTACTTCTCTGCCTCAATGCTCCCCGCAGGAAATATTAGTTTTCCTTAGATATCTTTATCTCCTCATTGTACACATTATTACTAGGCAACCACTCCTAATGTTTTCTGGATGATTTTTCATGACTTCCTGCCTTCCTTCACCCCCATCCCAGCCGGGCTCCTCTCTTCCCCTCTAGAGATCTAAACAGCTGCCAACTGAAGCTACCTCCTAAACATCTAAACATACCATTCCCTTTTTGCCTTTGTGCCTTTTCACATGCTGCTCCTCCAGCCTGAAATTCTCTTTCCCATCTTCATCCTTTAATTTCCAAATCAAATTTTTTCTCCTGTGAGGTCTTCAGGAATATTCTGGAAGTTGTCATTGCTCCCTCCTCTGTGTTCCATGAGCATATGGTGCAGTCCTCGGCTACGGCACTTACTATATTGTCTTGTGAACATCTGTGTGTATCAGAGGACAAGGAATCATGTCTTATTCATCTCTGTGTGCCTGAGAGCGCTGGATGTGTACATGCTGCCAGAATGAAGGAATCTGTTTACTTGGTACGATTTATGGATTTCCTATGCCAGGGGCAGCCTCACAGCATTCTTATTTGGGCTATGCTCCTCTGCCAAAGCTGCACCAGACTTTTACGTGGGGGGTGTTGCAGGTTGATTTCCCTCATAAGCAGACTCTGAGATGGAGATTAACATGTAGGATGTTTATTACGGAATGCTTTGGGGACCAAAATCTCTGGAAGGGAAAGAAAAAGACAGAAGCGAGACTGGGCAGAGGAAACCGTGAAGCTGTGATGCTGTCTCAATGGAAGCTTTAGTGACACTACATGAGGTTCTGAGGCTGGAATGCCCCAAGGTGAGAGCTGGGTCTCTCTATTTTCTCATCTGCATCAGAAGGGGGCATGACCTCTTTAACCTGGCCAATCCATGAATGACTCTGACTGTGAAATGTGACACTGCCAGCTGCAGTCCTAGCATCATGGTGTCCATTACATCATCTAATGTAATTACAAAGAATTTCATAAGTCAACCTCCAAAATTACGCATAATGTCTATTATGTAAGACTTCCAATGGCTCTCAATGTACCAATATCATTACGAAAGAATGGTAATTGCCAATCTCACCACGTTTGATATAAAACTGTCCTAACTTTACAACCTTCATTTTGTTCCTAGGTTTGTGCCAGCACTAACCAAGAGGCCCCAGAGACCCACAGAAGGACATCACAGAAACTTTATATAGGGACCTTTACAGTGAGAATTTAATGTGACTTCACTTGGGAAGACTGAAGTCACAGAAAATTAGATATTTGGGTGCTCACCAGTTAGAACTTTAATGAAGTGCCCAGTTCCATGCTCTCAGCCACATTTCTGTGAACAATGAAAAGGAAAATTTTGAAAATCTTGACTGAGTGCCAAAGCATCTGAGTATCTAACTTCTGGCTGAATATTTCAGTTTCTTCACAAGTTTTTTCTTCCATTATTTTATATACCTAAAAGTATTAAAACACACACACACACACACACACACACACACACACACACACACACAAAAGCAAAGCAGGGAGTGGATACCAGTATGACTCTTTTTTGCAATCTCAAAAAATAAGCTTCCAAACTAGAAGAATTATTTTTCTTCACATAGAAGAATAGTAACTCTATTTGCCCCAGAAAGGATAAAATCTATAGTTATTCTACTCTTTCTAGAAGAGTCTATTAAGTCACCGACGTATGAAGCATATAAGATACTAAAAAGGATAGCACAAGGAGATATGGTGCTAGCCACTCGAATGCAAGAAATTTGCATTGGTAGATTTTGATGACTGACTTCTGAGGCTGGCATGAGAGAGAGTTCTGTGACTGTCAGGTTTCTGTAATGAGCAAATAGACGAAGTGTGGTGCTTTTCATCAGGATCGGATAGAAAAGAGGAGGAACAGGATTGGGAGGGAAAGTTTAGAAGCTCAGTTTTATAAATATGGAGCTGAGGTGCTTGGACACCATCCAGTTAAGATATAAGATAGCTTTAGTTCTCATATACTTCTAAGAGTTGGTCTAGGAACATGAATTTGGTAGACATAAGTTCATAGACTCACTCATTTACTCATTCATTCATTCAACTAGCTATGAACCAAGTACTGTGCTATGTCCTGGATGTAAATAAGGTAGCATGGTGAGTGACAGCTAATACTGTGGGAGTTGATGAAATCACACAGGAAGATGGTAAGAGTGAGAAGAGAACCAATGACAGGACCCTGCGATAGAGCCTGATAGAGGACATGGGCAGTGGAAGAGAAACCAGAGAAGAAGACTAAGAAAAAGAGGCTAAAGGCAAACCAAAAGAGAGTCAGACCGAAGAATTTAAGGGAGAGAGAAAAATTGGACAATTTGAACTGTTATATTAGGCAAACTTCCCATAAGACCTACTCATCATGACCTTGAACAATGGAATGTGCCATCTCATTTGTGGTAATTATATTTGTTTTGCAAAAATAATAGATATAGAGTGCTGCCACACAAAAAATATTCAATAGTAATTTTTTTCATTTATATTAATAGTAGTAGTATATTACAATTATTATAGCTATTACTTACAGTACTATCATTATCAAAAATGTTGTATAATCCAAAAATGTCAACGTAAGGATTTTGAAAAAATGGCCCCTGGCTTTAATCCTCAGGAGATCCTCTGACAGAGCAGATTCACTGTGGTGGTAGCAGTGAACCAGATCACAGTAGGTTGGGAAGTGACTGACTGAGAAGGAAGACGAAAGAGACAGAAGTGTAGACTATTATGTCCACTTTGTCAGCTAATAAAGGAAAGAGAGAGGAGAGTAGACAGGGAGCTAATGGAGAATTTTTTTAATGGATAGAGAATATGTTCATATAATAAAGGAACTAGCTCAATGGAGGAAGAAATAGTGAGGATAAAAGTTGGAGAGAAGAAATAATAAATTAGGTGTTGGAAAATTCAGAGACTACAGTCAAGAGCAAAGGTGAATTTATAACAGTATCAAAATATATTAAGTACCTCAGAAAAAGTCTAACAAAGATATATAAAACATTATCGATTTATGTTAAAGAAGACCCTACAAACTGAAATAATTATTTCACAATGTAAACATGTTAACATCACTTTGTACATCCTTTTAAAAAACACATTCTGCAACCTAAATATACACAATTTTTATTTGTCAATCATACCTCAATAAAGTTGGGTGGGAAAGGAAAGCAAAAAAAAATTATCTAGAAATGATCATAAACTTTTTTTAATACTGAAATATATCCAAATTTATAGACTGGAAAGCTCACTTGTGTAAATATTCTCCTTAAATATAAAGTATAGATTCATTGAATTCCATATCACCAACAGATTATTTCAGTGGAATGTAACAAGTAAATTTTCATGGGCATTAAAAAGGTCATGAATAGACAAGATAACTTGAAGAAGAAAAATAAAGTAGGAAGGACTTGCACAGATATCAAGATTTATATAATGCTGTAGTAATTGAGATGGTGAACCTTTATTGCAGGAAAAGACATTTAGACCAATGGGATATACCTGAAGTCCAAAAACAACTCCACACACAAAAGGACACTTGATTTGTAACAAGTTAACACTCCAGAGCAATGGAGAAAGGACAGACTTTTCAACCAAAGGAAGTATAATAATGGATACCCATATGTAAAAATCAATTCTTGGTGACTTAAAAATATAAGAGTATAAGGTGAAATTTTTAAACTTTTAGAAGAGAATATAGGTGAGAATATATCTTTATAATCTTGAAATGGGGGTCTTTAATAAGACAAAATACTAGCTATAAAGGATGACAGATAATTTTGGCTGTATTAAAATTAAGAACTTCTGCTTGTTATAAAACTCCATGTAAAAGAGACAAACCACAGAGTGCAAGGAGATATTTGCAAACTGATGATACTTGATCTCAGTACACAGCCAACTCAATGAGAAATACAAACAACAGAAAAAAGAATGAAAGACGAAAGAAAGAAAGAAAGAGAGAGAGAGAGAGAGAGAGAGAGAGAGAGAGAGAGAGAGAGAAAGAAAGAAAGAAAGAAAGAAAGAAAGAAAGAAAGAAAGAAAGAAAGAAAGAAAGAAAGAAAGAAAGAAAGACCCAATAAAAATAACAGGTTAGATTTTCCAGTCAAGATGGCAGAGTAGGTAAATGCTGTGCTTACTTCCTCTCACAATCACATCAAAATTACCACTAAACTACAAAACAATCATCATTGAGAATTACCTGAAGTCTTGCTGAACAGAAGCCCTATAACTAAGGACATACAGAAGAAGACACCTTGAGACTGGTAGGAGTGGCAGAGACATGTAACAGGCTTGTCTCACACCCACATGTAATCATTAAAAATCAGGAGGAATATCTTGGCTGCAGAAGTCCCCTCCGGAGGAAAAAGGGGTCCCAGTGCTGCACCAGGCACCCCAGCCCAGGTTTCCAATGCTGGGGAGAGCCACAATCACCTCTGGTTTCTAGTTATGGAAACCAGAGGTGATTGTGGCTCAGTGGGATAGAGAGAAGTTGCACTCCCAGGTGCTCCTTTTAAAGAGCCTGCACATGAACTTACTTGCTGATGGGCTCACTCACTCTGAGCTCCAACACTAGGGCAGCAGCTTGAAAGGAGAAAGGGAAATACAGGCTGGAACTGAGTTGTCTGGCTTCAGGGTAAAGGCTGGAAAGCAGCTTTTTTCCTGAACATAGGAGCTGCTGAAAACCATTATTTCTTTATTGAGCCCTTCCCCTTCCTGGCATGCAGACTCAGAAAGACACCATATCTGAGTCTACAACAACATGGCTAATACTGGTCATTAGCCCTGCCTAGATGATTCTGAGACCACGCCCCATGCAACTTTTGTGCACACCAAGCCACTTTCAGGGGCTTTTTCATACAAACCACCTGCCTTGACTCATGCTGCAGAGTTTCTTAAAGTTGGTCAAAGGCTTATAAAACCCAAACAAGCAGCATCTGGCTTCAGCATGTCCTGTGCCTCTGGCAGAACAGCCCTAAGTCCGGCACTAGCAGCAGCTGGCTTTGGTTCTCAGCTTGGCCTCTCAAGGCACCTCCAAGCACAAAACAGGCAGCAGCCATCTGCAGACTCCTTTGTGGCTCATGCCAGGTGGCCCCACACAGGACACGGGCTGCAGCTGAACTTGGCCTGCAGTGGGTCCCCTCCCAGGTGGCCCTGGGGCTGGCATGCCCAGTGGCAAGCTTCAGAACAAGCCAGAGCATCACCCAACCACCTTCAAGGATGACCCACGCAAAGAGCACACAGGGCAGGCACTAGAGCCTTCCTAAAGTGAATCCTGCTCCATAGGGTCAGCCCCTCCACAATAGCTCCTACACTGCAATAATGGACAATCAATGAGCCCAAAGGTCAATCCTTCCTATTGAGGTACAAACAGCAACCAAGTCTCAACTACAACAGGAGTACACACAAGGGACACACCTGGAGCTCTAGCGACCAGGGAGACTGAGCCACTGGATTCCACAGGACCCACAAGTATCCTTACTACATAAGGCCACTCTACCAAGACCAGGAGACACAGCAGCCCTACCTAATGCATAGAAAAACACACAGGGAGGCAGCAAAAATGAGGAGACAAAGAAACGTGTTCCAAATAAAAGAGCAAATCAAAGCTCCAGAAAAAGAACTAAACAAAATGGAGACAAGCAACCTACCAGATGCTGAGTCCAAACCCCTGGTTATAAAATGCTCAATGATCTCAGAGAGAATAAAGAGATAGGAAACATAAAACTGGAGGTAGAAAAACATAAAAAAGAAAAAGTCAGAAATAAAGAATACAAAAACTGAAATGAATACATTATAGGGAATCAACAGTAAATTAGATGAGGCAGAGGATAGAATCAGCAATTTAGACAATAAGGTAACAGAAAACATCCAAACAGAACAGCAAAAAGAATTCAAAATAATGAGGACAGTTTAAAGGGCTTCTGAGACAATATCAATTATACCAACATTCAAGTCACAGGGGTACCAGAAGGAAAAGAGAGAGAGCAAATTGAAACCCTATTTGAAAAAATAATGATGGAAAACTTCCCTAACCTGGTGAAGGAAATGGATATTCAAGCCCAGGAAGTGCAGAGTCCCAAACAAGATGAACACAAACAATCCCTCACCAAGACACATCATAATTAAAATGCCAAAGATTAAAGACAAAGAAAGAATCTTAAAAGCAACAACAGAAAAGCAGTTAGTTACCTCCAAGGAAGCTCCCATAAGACTGTCAGTTGATTTCTAAACATAAATGTTGCAGGCCAGAAGGGATTGGCAGGAAATATTCAAAGTGATAAAAAGTAGGACCCACAACCAAGATTACTCTACTCAGCAAAGCTAAGATTTACAATCGAAGGAGAGATAAAGAGCTTCCCAGACAAGGAAAAGCTAAAGGAATTCATCACCACCAAACCAGTATCACAATGAATTTTAGAGGGACTTTTTAACAATAAAAATAGATAAAAAATATGAATAATAAAATGTAATAGCTACATATCTATCAACAATTACTTTAAGTTCAAGTGGATTAAATGCTACAATAAAAAGACCTAGGGTGGCTGAATGGATAAGAAAAGAAGACCCATAAATATGTTGCCTACAAGAGACTCACTTCAGACTGAAAGACACACACAGATGGAAAGTAAAGGGATGAAAAAGATTTTTCATGAAAATGGAAATAAACAATAAAAGAAGCGGGGGTAGCAATACTTATATCAGACAAAATAGACTTTAAAATAAAGGCTATAACAAGGAGGATCCAGTGATCCCACTTCTAGGTATTTATCCAAAGAAACTCAAAATGCTACTTTGAGGGGACATATTTATCCATACATTCATTGCAGCATTATTTACAATTATGAAGGCAACCTGGGTGTCCCTGAATGGATGAGTGGATAAAGAAGAAGTGGTTCATATATACAGTAGAATATTACTCAGCCATTAGAAAGAATGAAATCTTGCCATCTGCAACAATATGGATGGAACTGGATGGTATTGTGCTAAGTGTAGTAAGTCAGACAGTAAAAGACAAATGTCATATGATTTTACTTCTAAGTGGAATATAAAGAACAAAATACACAAACAAATGAAAGAGATTCATAGATACAGAGAACATTTTCACAGTTGTCAGATGGGAGTGGGGTGGGGGGTGAGTGAATAAAGGGAAAGGATTGAGATGTACAAATTTATTGTTACACAGTAGTCGTGGAAATGTAAGGTATAGTAAAAGGAATATATAGTTAATAATATTGAAATAACTATATATAGTATCAGAAGGGTACTAGATCTATCAGAATGATAGATGGGAGGGGGGCTTGAGGGCAGGGTGAAAAAGATGAAGGGATTAAGAAATACAAATTTGATGTTACAAAATAGTCAATGGGATGTAAAATGAAGCACAGGAAATATAGTCAATAATATGGTAATAACTATACATAATGCCAGGTGGGTACTAGACTAGTTAGGGGGATTACCTCTTAAATTATATAAATGTTTAACCACTGTGCTGTCCACCTGATGTTCCACATGGGGAATATAGTCAATAATATTATGATAGCATGGTCCAGCGTCAGATGGTTGCTTGACTTATCATGGTGATCACTTCTTTAGGTATAGAAATGTTGAATAACTATGGTGTACACCTGAAACTAATATAATATTGTGTGTTAGCTATACTTTAATAAAAAATCTTTTAAAATAACAGGCAAAGAACTTGTGAAGAAGTTTCACAAAAGTGAATTTCCAAATCTCCAAGAAATTGATTAAAACAAGAAAAGGTACTCAAACTCACTAGTAATAGAGAAAATGCCAATTAAAACAACTAGTTAACACTAAACATCCCTAAAATTGGGGAAAAAATATAAGGGTCTAATTCCAAGTATTGACCAGGATTTGGAGCACCGGGAGTATCATACACTGCCGGTGGAAATAAAAATTCATACATTCTCTTTGGAAAACATCATGGTATTACATAGTGTAGTTGAAATGCATATATTGTTTGACCTAGTAATCCCACGGCTTGCTATATACCTTAACAAAATTCATGCACCAAGAGATATAGTTCATAATACCCCAAAATGAGAACATCCCAAATTGAGTGAATAAATAAACTGTAGTATATTCATTTAATGGACACCATGCTGTATTAAAAATGACTGGACAAACTAAAGTTACATGCAGCAATATGAATGAATCTTACCAACATGATTTTAAGCAAAACTAAAGCACAAACGAATACATACAATATGATTCCATTTATATAAAGATCAAAAAGAGAAAAACTAACCTTTTACCGAAGGATGCATATGTACATGGTAAAAATCATAAAGACAAGCAAAGACCATGTTACTACAAAAGTCAGGATAGTGTAAACACCAGAGGAAAGGAAGGAGTTTGCAACGGGCATGAGTTTGCCTAGATAGTTCCCTCTTGCTCTGCCTTCAGTAGCTATTCCAAATCTTCTATATAAAATGTTCTGTTTCTTGGTCTGGGTAATGTTTACACAGGTATTTCCTTTATAGTTATTTGCAAACCTGTCTGTATGGGTTTTATGCACTTTTCTGTGTGCAAGTAATATTTCTCAATGAAAAGTGTGGGGAAAAAATATAGGTGGTAAGATTAACTTTAGGCAATATTGGGAAAATACAACATTTACCTAATAACTTATTGTGAAAATTGAACATAATTTCTATAACACGCTTAGCAGTACACCTAAGATGAAACATGTGCTCGACTATATGATTATAATGTTAAAGTATCTACAAACAAGTGCCAAGGTGAAAAAAGAGAACTGATGTTAAAAGCTGGATTTTTTTTTCTTTCAATTCATAAATACTTCAAGATACATTTAAACTACTTAGGACTGTTTATGGTCACCAGTAATCAGCATTTTTGTGTAGATTTCTTACAGGAGAGCAATTAATATTAATTTCCTTTTCAAATGGATAAGCAACTTACCAAGGCATTTGGTTACATTTTATCCTATTGAAATAAGCGGTTTGATTCGCATATTCTAAAGTTTAGCATACCAATATATTAAAGATGATCATATCTTAGTTATTTCATTTTCCTCCCCTGTAGTTTAGGACTCAATTTTTGAGATTGGAGTGGTACTATTGTACTCAAATCAACTGAGTTAATCACTCTAGTTCATCCAAGAATTACTGATTAGAAGAATTACTAATTTAGAAGCAACATTTTATTCTTTTAAGTAGTATCACTTCCACAGATATGTATGGATCCTGTGTGTGCTGTGAAAGGCATTGTATTGGGTGTGGGTGGGGGAAACCTTTATTAAATTCTATTTAATAAATTTCCTCACCCATATTTACTTGTTACTTGAGGTACTTCCTCTTCTGTATTAGTAAAAATCTGTCTTACATCTTCATACACTTGTTCTATTACACAGGATTAGAACTTTTCTACTAAAACTTTTGGAACTATCAAAAATCATCTAATTTAGTCAGAACATGAGTATATACTAAAACAATATTTTAAAACACAGACATAAAGAGTTTTTCAGAAGTGGCATGGCGGAGAGATAAAGAAAAGAGTAATATCAGAATTGACTTTGGGAAACCCCGGTTAAGCAGATTATTTCACATACTGTCTATATTTCAGTTCCAGCACAAAGATAAAACATGTACAATATCAACTTTTTTTTATTATGTTTTCCATAAACAGAATCATCACCTTTCAACTTAAACCAGTTATTTCCCCAATTTACTATTGTTAGTTACATTATCTAATATAACTGTCATTCCCTGGCATAGCAGAACATGACATTTTTTAAAAGTAAGCAGCAATCTGTGTAAAAAAGTAAATTCACAGAGTGTTTTCAGCCCAAATATCATCTGTTTCCTGTGCTAAACCCAAATGCATTTCAGTAGAAAAACATTAAATGCTACTTAGCGTTATAACAAATTATCCCTTTTAGAGAATCAAAACTGTCTCATAGCTAAAATTTTTATCATCAAATTTATTATTCAAGCATGTTCCTATGGTGAGTTTCTGATTCTCTCCTCTTCATAAGAATTAACACCCACCCAACATCACGCCTCAATCAGTTGACAGAAGACAAACAGTTGTCTGCCTGGTCATGGGCGATATGCCAGCAAGTGAACAAGTAAGAGGTTGAGAGGGGGGTGACAGTATTTTATGCTTGTGATTAGGTTTATGCCATTAATATTATATTTCAAAAGTGAAAAGCTTCTGTTGTGGCATATGGTATTACTGCCTATGTGAAATATGTGGGAATCAATACCTACTGGCTCCTTTAAGCAGGCCAGAAGCTGGAGGGACCTCCCTCGCAGGGCAGCTGAGACAGCAATGAAGTCCATTGAAGCCATGTGACCTTCGGCAGGTCCCTTCCTCTCTAAAGGCTCAATCTGATCCTCTGAAAGTTCAAGGTAAGCTAGCTAGTCTGTAGGTCTTTCACAGCCCTCTGAATCCATGAAAGAAGTAACAACCTGAAGGGAAGTAGCTTCAGAAAACCCTAGCAAAGTCAGGCAGACTATGGGCAGATCCAGGTTTTAGACTGATTAAAACACAAGAATATTTTTAGCCTACTTAAATTAAGTGGCCTTAGCTGGGCTGATAATACATTTGAGTATCAGGGTCAGAATACCATCAAGCAAGGGGGAAAGTTTCACACTTGGAGCTGTCTGAAATGGAATGGACTACCTCTGGAAGACGTTAGTTCACCATCACTGCAGGTGTTCAAGGAGAGGCTAGAAGATCACGTGGCAGAGAGGTTGAGAAGCTTGTGAGTTGAGATCCTCTCCAACTTTAGAGTACAAAATGTCACCGTAAGCTGCTGTGCCAGAATCCCCTATTCTTTGTTCTCATGAATCCTACAGTAGAAAGGCATCTCTTCATTCATCCAATACATTCACTGAGTCCTAAACTGGGTCAGGCACTGCAAGTTCTGTAGGGCATGAAAAGATAATTCAGAGAACACATGCACTGCTGACGGATGAAACAGGGGCATCACAGCGACCAGGTAGGTAGTGATAAGTGACATAGACAAAGCAGAGAAAAAAATACCGAGAAAGATCAAAGGAGAGATCATTTCCAAGTTCACAGAGCCAAGGTGGAGCACTAATGAAGAGTTTATGGAAGAGATGAAGGTGGAACAGCATCCTGAAGAAAGGCAAGGGGTACAAGAAGGAAAATAAATCACTTCTAAGATCCTTCCATTCCTGAGCGTCCAAGTGCTTAACTAAATAGCCGGGTGTGCCATGAAAATGACACAGATGTGTTAGGTCCTCTACCTTACAATGCTGTTAGGTTGGTGCAAAAGTAATTGCGGTTTAAAGGGTTAAAAATAATTGCAAAAAACACAACCTACCTACTTTTTGACCCATTAGGCTAATCGGTCAGGTGCTAATGAGGCACACCCTGCTATCAGGATAAGTTAGATCAAACTGGTCTAACAGGGGTTCACACTGGCTGTGGAATCGGGATCACATGATGGTTTCTTCGGGTGCCCAGCAAACGGAAAGCAGCACATGCAATTTTAATTGCAAGACTAAGATATAAAAAGACATTATTGGGTGAGAATAGGCTTTTGCTCTATGAACATTGGCTTGAAATGTTAGTCCCAGTGATACGTATACATGTATTATACTGCTGAGCTTATCTGCATTTCTATCCCCTTGATCAGCAAACCATTTAGCGGGACAATATAGTACAATCTGGACATCAGCATTCACTAACAGCTTTTAACGTGTTTTTGATTACTAATGAAACTTTACCTTTGGCCCTTTGGAGGAATTGTCCAGTGGCAGCTTATAGAAGATGCCAGCCTTTGTTCACATAACCACTGCTCTTGGCCCCCCTTTTAAACTAGCACACGATGCTTAGCTCCTCTTATGATATTTGAGAGTTCAGTCATGAGTCTAGCAGATCCTCAATGACGTATCTCAATGAGACGGATTATTACCCTATTCCAATGCAAGTAATTATAGTTTAAAATGAGTCTCCAAGTCTTTGCTAAGCTTGAGTACCAACCACTTAGAACAACTATTTTTTATTCAATATTTGACATCATACCATTAACAATGAAATGATGACTTAGGCTTACATAGGGTAACCTAAGTATCTTGTTAGAAATGCAGAACTCCTGGTGCTACTAACCTTATGAAATGGTTAATATAGTATAGAAAATACTCGTATAGCAATATGGCCTGTAGCAGTCATGCAAAGACAGTATTATGATTCCAGAAACTCATGGCATAGAAATGCTGATACTATTCAAGTATGAAGAAAAGGAATTGAAAGGCCTCACATCTATTTTACTGTAATCACTACCAGAATGGCCTCTGCCCCTGACCAGCAGGACTGTTGTTGCTTGTTACCTGGAGGAACAGGTTCCCCATATCAGGCAAAGGGACAGTGACCACAGATTTACCAGTCCCAGCACTCACACTGCCGCACGTGTATGGGCATTTCTCCCACTTTCCCCTGTTTGCAGAGACTTGGCATTCATTATGCTTAATCCTAACTTAATGATGTTTAATTACAGTTGTTTTTTTGGTGTTGTTAAAGATTTCTTTGTCCCTAGTTGTATCTGTATGAATCCAAGATGTCTCTGTACCCAAGAATGGCATGTGACCAATCAATATCAAAAATGTTTGGAGGTTACCAGCCAAGGCCAACATTCAAATTCTGGGTCCCTAAATATTCTGCAAAACTCGACTTATTTGCAGACTCCTTTTTATTCTTTATTTTGGAAGGTCTGATATGATGTGAACACTGAGATTTCTTAGCACAGTTTTCATAGTCTTTCCTCTATTGTTCAAATAGGAAAAATCAATATAGAAATGAATGGATATTATCCTAAGTCTCATAGAGAAGAAACAACTCTTATTTATATCATAAATTGCTCCTAGGACGGTGGACCCTTTTCCCTGGAAGCCCTTTATTGAGTACCTCAGTG
The DNA here is from genome assembly GCF_057876585.1 of Rhinolophus sinicus. Classification (NCBI taxonomy): domain Eukaryota; kingdom Metazoa; phylum Chordata; class Mammalia; order Chiroptera; family Rhinolophidae; genus Rhinolophus; species Rhinolophus sinicus. The sequence goes on from NC_142502.1 coordinate 17,871,821, forward strand.
GACTTGTTTACGTCTACTTGGGGAAGGAGCTGGAGAAAGCTGAATCTTTTAGCAAAATGAGATTGAATTATTTAGAATTTCTAGGGAAATATAAGAAGGATGACAAGAGAAACAGAAAAGGGGTGGGGTTTGCTCACAGAAGGATGTAAAACATGGGACTAAGACAGGAAACCTCAGTGAGGGGTAACTGTAAAGGATTTGAGAGTACAGAGTTGCAAAATGTGGATGTACATGCTTTTGACTGGGTTATGCAACCCCTCCTTGACTACCAGCTCACCTGTTAAAACTAGTGTACTCACAAATGCTTTAAGTATGTGCAAATCAAATATTCTGTGGGCCACGTCTGAATTAACTGTATGAACAACCAAGACAGTACATGGGGAAGCAGGAGGCCAGCGCTCAGACAAAACCATGAGAACATAAAGCCCTGGACACTGACAGAAATCTGGCAAAGGCCCCTCTATGCCCCCTCACTTATACTTTCCCAAGGGAGGGGAGACTTCTCTGAACTTGACCATGGAAAGAAGGAACTGAGACACATAAGTCAGCTCTTTTCTCTGCTTCAGAATGAAAAATCTTCAGGACACCCATCTTTTCTTCTCATCTATTAGGAAATTTACCAGGGAGTTTCTGTCTTTACAAGGTTTGGAGTTATGAGTAGATAAGTTCAATTCACAGACTGGGAGAGAATATGAAAGAGAGGGAGAGAGAGAGAGAGAGACAGAGAGAGAGACAGAGAGACAGAGAGGCTATAAGTCAAGCAACGATCTCTAATTCAGCACTATCAGTAAAAAAACAGATATTTTCTTCATTATTTGTTTGAATTCCTTTAGGTACTTTTTGTAGTTTTTCCAAACTCAGGAGGTGAAGGGAAATGTTATTGATTGGCACTTTCTAGCCCTCACTTACTAGTCCAGGGGCTAGAACCACTGAGCCCTGGGCCAGAATATGGGCAGTTCACAGAAAGACAGGGAAGGAGGTTTGAAAGCTTTGATGCCTTAGGAACCCTAAGCCATCTGGGTTTTGATCTCAGTGGTTTTCTGTGACTTTTATTGTCACCATGTGGCTGAACTTTAATTGTTGAGGGGATGTGGGGCTTAGTAATCATGGATTGTATGGTTCTCTGGACTATATTTGACCTCACTTGTACTGGCACAGCTAAGGTTTAAAGCCGGCCAAAAGGGCCAGAAGTTACATTAAAGGTAAGAGAGTTGCTTTTGTTCCAATAAAGGCTTCAAGTAGGCAGAGCTCTAGGGTGCAGGCTTTTTATGCACTGTGGGTAGATCAAACTTAGCTTGTTTTATTGTGTTTCTCAGTCTGATCTGCTGGTTGGGTCTCTGAAGTGCAAAATCAGGCCAATACAGGCCATAGCGTTCCACTAAAGTAGGTCTCTCACCAGACATAGGTAAGCAGGTGCTCAATATGCTGTCCCAGATTGCATTTCTGGATTGTTTTCAAATACAAGAGTTCAAAGGAAATTTATGAAAACACTAACCTATTGCCTTCTTGTAGCCTTTTTCAAAGTTTTTAAGTGTCATCCTCCAAACCCATGACCTCCAAGAGGCTGGGGTTTGCTATTGAAGTGACCAGGATACGTACTGGCTTTGCATTTCAGAGATGTACTATGGCCCCACACACAGAAGGGATACGGATGCTATGAACAAAAACTAGAAGGAACCAGGGTTTCATGAATGAAGAAAAATAAATCATAAATGAAATGATTGTACACTCGGAGACTAAGAGGCAATTTAACATGCCTGGGCCTGGAACACACTGTCAAGAATCCTATTTAGTGAGGAAACCAAGGAGGGGCTGCATTGGCTTACTGCACTTCAGCTTAGTGTCAGAACAGAAGCCGTTGCGAGAGCGGACAAAACACATGCTGTATAAGCAGCAGGGAGTTTTTTCTCTGCAGATAGAACGCTGAGATCTTAGATGATGAGCTAGATAGTTATCAAAGAAAAAAGATAAAATCCTGACCGTCAGGCTAGAAAGATATAAAATTTAAAAAAAAAAAAGAAGAAAACGAACCTGGGTCTAACTGCTCATAAAGGGGTTGCTTTAAGAGGAAGAGGTATTTCAGCATTTACTAGCTCAGAAAACATAAAAACCCGATGAAATCGAACAGAGCAAGAGAAGCAAGATCTCAGACAGCAATTTGGGAAGGCTTCCCCTGAAGGACCAATGACTCAGGAAACTACTGAGAAGTAGAAATTAAACAAAAAGTAAACCAAAAGGAATAGTCTATGCCATTTTTTATTCCTTTTCTGAAAACTGCTCAAGTTCTGGGTCCATTTTTCTTTGAAAATGCAATGTTTTTCTCATCAATTTGTGTAATGTCTCTATTTGATAATGATAGAAGTTTTTTGGCATCTCTATTACATTGTTCTTTCAGTTCCTCACAACATAAATAAAATTACAGAATTTTATTTATAATGTCTTTAAACATACTCTATTGTTTTCATGTTATAGTTAATCAGGCTTTTCCATTGTTAGCTCTTCTATTGCTTTAATGTTTAGAAAATCATTTTCTGACCAGATACTAAATAAACATGCACTTCTATTTTCTCGCAGGTTTTTTATAGTTATAAGCAATTACAAACATTCCTTAGAGATTTAAAAAACAACATGACTAAATGGAGACGCTTAACATGCTTTTGTATGGGAAAAGTATTATAAAGTGCCATTATAAAGGTGTCAGTTCTCTCCAAAGTATAGTTTTACATAATCCTACTCAAATTCTATGGAGTTGTGGACTGATAGAAAACTAAACAGAAAAGAATTAAACAAAAAGAATTAGAGTTTTTGTTTAATTTCTAAATTAATATTACATTCTTCTTTTTTCGTGTTCTCACAATGAAAGCGTATCATTGTATGCTTTCCATGGAGTATAGCTTTTGTTGCACTCCTTAGATTTTGGCCAGTTTTCTTTTTCATTTGCCTTTGATTTTCTTTTTTATTTAAATGTAATCTAGAATTATGATTTTTAATTTCTAAGTAAATGAAGTATTTTTTACCTAACATGCTTGTTTCATGATGAGATGATGTCCTCTTTACATTAAAATAAACATTTGTTTAAGACTTTATTTATTCCAATTATATATTTGGATTATATAAATGTGGCCTGGAAATAGATACAATTGTGTATTCTTTATTTTTATCTAGTTGATTACTATTAATTCCTCTGTGCCTTTACTTTTTAATTTTATTTTTGTCCCAGATCTGTATGAAAAGAGGTGCTTATTTAGAACTCTGGTTATAGATACCGACATATGTCAAAGGTTGCTGATTACTACTTTTTTTTCATCTTCTTCTAGCCTGAAATTAGTAATTAATTCAAAGTCTCAACTACCATCCTGACCTAATGAATTACAACCTGCATTTTATCAAGATCCCAGGTGATCCGTACACACATTAGTGCTTCAGAAGCACTAATTTGAACCACTGTAGGCAGTAGAAAATTTGGAAGTCTCCCTCTAAGTTTCAAAGTTGTTGCTGTCGAATTCCATGCAGTGTTCACCTACACGATTTTAACTGCTCCTTCATTCCTGGTGTGTTTCCTTTGTCTTTTCACTCTGACTATTTTTGTTTATTATTATTTTCTCTTAATTATACTTGTAATTGATTTATCTGTTTTATGGGTATTTAATTTTTTTTTAATTATGCTGCTGTGTTCTCTCATTAATTTCAGCTTCAGCTTAACTATTTTTTTTGAAGAAGACATCGAACTATATTGTAAAATTGCAATGGTTGAAATAGAGGGTAGTAGTATCAAGAAAAATAGGTGAATGATGATATGAGGATTGATAGATGACAGATAGGAGAGAGAGAGAGAGAGAGAGAGAGAGAGAGAGAGAGAGAGAGAGAGAGAGAGAGATTGAGGTCACTGGACTAGAATAGATGGCCCAGAAACAGACTTTGAAGCAAAAAGTAATATATGACAAAGATTACATCACAAATCAGTAGGGAAGGGAAGGATTTGATCAGTCAGTAAATCAATCTGTATCATCTCTCTGAATCAAGAACCACACTGGGAAGAGAAGATAGGCACGGCCCTGCCCGCGTGGAGTCTGTAGTCTAGTGGGGGAGACAGTCCTACAGAATAAGTAATTACACGTGTGATGAAAGAGATGTGTGGGACGCAAGGGGAGTGTTTTAAAGGATGACCTAACCTGTTTTCAGGAATCTGGGACAGCTTCTGTGAGAAAGTGACTTACAAGCTGAGATCTGAAGCAGTAGCTGGATGAAGAGTCATCCTGGCACAGAGAAGGGCATGGTGACCAGAACGCCGCTCTGCTGGAATGCAGAGGATAATGAAAAGGTGGCAAGAAATGAATCTGCAGAAGTAGGTAGAAGGCAGATCATGCAAGACTCTGTGGTAACGACTTTGAACTTTATCAAAAGGCAGTGTGAAGCTACTGGAGAACTGTAAGCAGGCAAATGACTTGATCATATTTGCCTTTTTAAAATGGATCCGAGGGAGAAGTGGCTGCCAGAGACTCACTGAACAGTTGCTGGTGTAATTCGGTAAGAGATGACTGTGATTTGAAATGTTGAAAATGAGGATGGAGAAAATAGAAATATTTAGAGGTAGATTTGGGACAACTTGGCCATTTATTGGATGCACAAGGGGGCAGAGAAAGGAAGGCGTCAAAGATAATTATTTAAGAAATGGTAGTTAGGACAATAGACTATGGGGGAGTAAACATAGAGCATTACATTGGATCGTTACTTCAAAACAAATATCAAATAACCTCCAGATGGGAAAAGAAGTTAAATGTTTGAAAAATGAAGCCACAGAAATACTTTAAGGAACCAAGGAGCTCTGGATTGTGCTGCAATCTGCCTGTACCTATCTGCCCCATCACACCTGTTCTGCAGTCCCAAAGTAGCATGTATAGAATACCCACCCACTGCAATACTCAACACCCTTACATACGTCTATATTTTAATTCATATTTCTCTTTTCATAAGAGCCGTCCCTTACATCACATCTCTATCCACTAACATCCTAGTAATCCTTCAAAATCCAGCTGAAATGCCACCGCCTCCACAAAACCTTTCCTGGCTCTCCAATAAAAAATAAGTTTTACTTGCTGCCACAGCATTTTACTTATATACTTTGTATAGTAATTCTTACATTCTATTGCACCATGGTTGTTTACGTAATACACAGAGGATGTCAAAAAAAAATGTATACACAATTTAAGAAAGGAAAGAACTATTAAAATTGTAATACTCAATATATACCGATAACAAAAGATGAATACAAATCACGTACGACGTCTGCAATTACAAGAGGTGCTCAAAGTGGTTGCCCTCAGTGTCCAGACACTTCTGATGATGGCGACCTACTGCTTGAGCAACGTTGACCAAAGTGCCCACTTGTATACATGTTTTTGGCACTCCTCGTAGGCATAATTCCTAAAGACTCATAATCACCTTGACGGCATCATACCTTCATCACTAATCCAGCCATGTTCACTGCAGCCTCCGTAACACCCAGCACAAAGTACTTAATACATGTTTCATCAACGAATTCAATACTAAATAAAGGCATTAATTTTAAGTAAGTGCTTCTAGATAAAATCAGGCATTCTTCCACTTAACTAACTCACCAAAATTTCAAGTTTTCTAAATCTTGTCTTTCTATAAACTACTGGCTGCCTCAGGCCACATTCAATTCACTTTATATAATCTTCAACTTTAAAAAAACTAACACTCTTCCTCATCTCTTGGCACTATCTATCCCCGAGCGTCTGTAAGTCTGTACTTCCTTTTCTCTTCTGAGATGTGAAGAGGTAGGCCATCAGTTACTACTAATTCAGTCCTGCAGGGCTACTATTTTAGAATAAATTATACATTACAGATCTTTGACCCAGACAGAACTCTCTACTAACTTTAATTTTTATTTCTTCACTCCTCTCTCTCATTCTCTCTTTAATTTTTTGTCTTTTTATTTTGAAGTAATTTCAGACCTATGAAATATACAAAGAAGTTCTTCCCCTGACTTCCCAAGTGTTACTATTTTATCACAATTGCTTTATCATTTTCCCATCCCCCACCTCCAAATGTTTGGGAGCACGTTGCAGTGGGATGTCCCTTTATCTCACAGAATCTTAGCAACTCCATGTGTGTGTTTTTTTCTTTTATCCAAATTAAGTATCTATTTTCTTTTTTTTTAAAACTTTTTTTATTAGTTTCAGGTGTACAAAACAATGTATTAGTTAGAAGGATTAGAAAGCACAGTTGGTAACTCCATGTGTTTTTAATGATGCTTTGCTGAGATGGACATTGTTCTAGCTAGGCTTGGGTCATCTATTGTCACCCGTCACTACCAACAGAGGCTGTTCTTTCAGTCACTGCCTGGCACTTTGAGAAACATTTAGCTGCTGCCATTCCATTCAGGGTTGTGGGAAATTCAGTGGCAATGTGTAAGGCAGTTCCCTACTGCGTGAGAGCACACAGATAACAGTGTGTTGTCCTCACCTTCACTGGGGTGCAGAGAGCTATGACATTGTCTCATCGTGGTATGCCCTGACACCACACAGCCATTTCTACTTGACTGCTTCCAAGCCACAGTTGGAAACACAAAAAGATAGTTTGCTGCCTGCACTTCCTCTATTCCCCCCATCACCTGTGCCCCACTCTCATCCTCCCAGACCTCACCAAAGTCTAGATTCCCTCTGCTCTCAGACCCCTCAAAACTGTGAAGGCAGCAGGTTTGGCTCAGGGGAGCATGGTAGCAGGCCTTTCTCAGGAACCCTAAATATCTAACTTTTGTTGTCTATCTTACAGCTTTCTCCCTTCTCTCACAACTTAAAAACATTTTTCTAGTTTCATGAAAAACCGACTCTCCCTGTATCATAAGTAATTCTATATCCTGCGTCCCCTCAGGACCTAGGCTTTGAAACCACAAGATAAGATTTGATTTCTTTGTTTTCACATTTTGTTGTGTCTTCCACTCCTTGAAGCAGTGAAGCAGAAGCTTGTATACTCAGGAGAGTTAAAAATAGGAAAGTAATTGGTTAGTATTTCAAAGCGTGATCCTATCACCCATACCGTAGTATACATGAAATTCTTACATTAGCAAAATGTATAAAATGATGAGCAAACTTAATCGCTACCTCGACCTGAACATCAGCTTCTTGTGCATAAGCAAAGCGAAATCACCAACCCAGCCGGAGCTATAACTCTGTCTCTGACTAATAGTTTCTTGAAGATACTGTGATTCTTTGGGCCACCAAAATCAATGTTTACCTACTTGACTGGTAACAGTCAGCCAGTGCCATGCTCACCTTACAACTACACATTGTCACTGTGGCAAACCTGTAATAAAGAATTCTGAAAGTCTCTGAAGCCCTGTTTTCACTGAAGAGAATAACATAGGAAGTGAAAGCTAGGTATCTGCTGAAGCACTTTTAACCACCTCTTAACCTATCCACAGCTTCTCAGGTATGATGTATGTGCATTAACAAGCAGTGAAAACAAAAGTTCCACCTGCTAGTTCCTTACAGTTCTTGGCTTTGAAAGACAACGGCAGTCTGGTTTTCCTTTTGGATGATCAATGATTTATCAATATTCTATGTTGAGAAGTCATGGCTCATTTATTCATTGCTTAGGCAGAAAATAGACATTGCAATGCTTTTTGCACTCAAGGGTACTTGCTCTGTGTTTCCAGCTACGATACAGAAGGGTATGGACCTGGGGCCTGGACAGACTCCCTATCTGTGCTTTAGTTTTCTCTCATAGAGTTAAAAAATATGTCTTACCTTTCTGACGGTTGGAAAAAGATAATAAGTTTTCAATAGTGGGAGTGTTTCTTATAAAGTTCCAACAACTTAAAACAAAACATGTAAGCTGTTCTCCAACAACCTGCTCCTATAAGGAAGATTAATTTTGAGTCTTATCTTCAGAGAGGTGGCCTCTTTTTTTCTCTCGCTCCTTTCTCCTCTCCCATTTTAGTCACAGAGGCCTTCCCATACCACCCATCACTTCAAAGTTGCACGAACCCCATATCCAAGATGCCGAATGCAGTGCTGCTTTTAAACTAAAGCTGCACACTTCTCATCCTGGTTTCCAGCCTATCGGCTTCACAACAAGCACTTTAATGCAACATCTAGGATAATGGTTATGGCTCCATGTTCCAGAGTCACACAGAAGTCTCCATGAAACAAAATATAAGATCGGGATTACTAAAGGGCTGCAACCACATTGGTTTTCTAAGTTCCTGCTGAAATACTTAGTTGTAAATACTGCAAAACATTCTATAAATAAGAAGAAATAATTTTGCCCCATGGCTCCTGCAAGTATATTTAATCTAGTGACAACATAAATCTTCCTTTACTTGTGCTTCTGTACTTCATGGCCAGTGGGATGGTAATCAATGCAATCCCTTCCTTTTCTTTAATATCTCTGTGCCAGCCATTTAGGGCTATCAGTGGCTCCCTGAAGACACTGGCTGAAGCGACACATATCCTAGGCCACTCCTAGTCAGCACTGTTGCCAAACAGTCAGAATCTTTCTTTTTTGTTAACAGTGTATTTCTACAGCTACTCTCTCAAGTGAGTTGCTCATCCGGAGGTCTTTCGGGACTGCCCTTAGAGACAACACATAAAGCAGCCGGTTCAGACGTGGCACAAGAAAAAAAAATTAGCAACCAGACTCCTGTCTTCCACCTTCCATCACACCAGCACATCTCAGCCTGAATAATAATGAAGATTCTTTGCATGTGAGGTTTCATCAAACACTAGGAAACATTTCCAGCCTGTGTAAAATTTGTGCTGACAATGACTAGTCCTCTCATAACACAGAACCAAACAGGAAACCTTCTTTTTTCCCTAATAATGTTCATTTGTCTGTATTTTGCTGAATGTGCCAGCTAAACTAGCATCTGCTTTGCCAAAGGAATGAAAGCAAAACTCAGTGTCTCATACTAATAGGAAACACCTTTGTCAGGCCATCTGCATTTTCCTGCCCCGTCTCAGCTTAGTATCTGCTAGTGTTCCTGGCTGTCTCCATCAGCTGCCCGTCTGGCTCCTCCGTGCAGCACAGCAAGCGTTGAGTGGCTCTGCCTTGCCCTGACCTCTTAGCTTATGTTCTTCTGCCAAAGTGGAGTCGGGAACTAGCTCTGTGCCCAGACCAGTGCCTGGTAAGGGCAAGCATTCAGTAAATACTTCTGGATATAAAAAAAATGAGCCAGATAATTTAGAAATAATTTTTGAAGGGGAGGAGAGTTTTCTTCTGAATTTCCTGGTTAAAATTTAGGTGCAGTAAGATTTTGCCCTTTTACTATCTAGATACGAAATGATTTGCTAAGTTTTGTAAGCAATCAGTAATTGGCTCTTATTTCCAGTCTTTCTGAAACCCCACAGAGTTATCGGTATCTCTGATGTTCAATCCAGACAGTGTTTGCTCCTGTGTATCGCTCTGCGTCTTAAAGCTGCTTATGTGTTGCAGGAAGTCTCTGTCTCCTCAGTGCTAAATTGGAGCAGCAGAGACGGAGGAGATGAGCAACGGAAGGCAATAGGAGTACAGGCAGAGGAGTTGATGAGAGAAGCTTCTGGAACAGAGCAGCAACTAACTGAAACCCATGTGGGTAGAAGCAAAATATCCTGCTGCCTTTTTCCATCTCCAGTACCCAAAGAAACACCACCATCCAAATAAATTTTAAAAGGAAGGAATAGATGTATTATGTGTGCCTGTCTGTACATGCCTTAGCAATGGTGGCGTGGAAACTTCTTGCTTCTATATGAACCACAATACTCAGTGCTCTTCTAGTCTATTTGTTGGAAAATTGAGCTCCAAATATTTTTCTTTCAAATATATATATCACTCATTCTATACTGTGGCTTCAATCACAAAACCCATAACAAATGTAATTGAAAATAAGAAAGGTAAATTAATGGTCATTTTTTATTACACTGTCCCAAAAGCAGCAATTGACAAGCATGACCAACTCAGGAAAATACCAATAATGCACTCATAGCAAAGATTCCTTTTTAAATTTGCAGTAGGTCCAACAGTTGTTGTGAGAACTTTCACAAAAAAATGCTCTGCCAGCGTGAGAAATGTTGAGCAGCCACCACACCTGGCAGCATTCTGCGTTACAGTTCTGAATAAGCCTTGAAATGGACTTATTTCAATTTCATCATCAAAACTTAATAATCTTAACAGTTTGTAAATAACTAGTAAGTATCTTTCAGTCATAAATTTAGAAACGAGAGGATATTGAACTCGGTGTGTCATGGCAGAAGCAAACAAAGAAAAGTCTTGCATGTTTGGACCACTCCCTGAGCCATGGGGAGGGTCCTGGTTTCCCACTGAGAACCTCTCAGCACCTTTGCATCCCTAGAAAGCATCTCCTAGTATCTGTCTCTTTCTTCCCCTGAGTTTACACCCTGACTTTCACCATTCCCTGTCCAAGGTCTTTCTGAGTGGGATAAAAAAAATCAGAATCTGGGGATGGTCGGATGGCTCAGTGGGTTGGAGTGTGAGCTCTGAGCAGCAGGGTTGCCCATTTGGTTCCCACATGAGATGGTGGGCTGCGCCCCCTGCAACAAAGATTGAGGATGGCGACTGGACTTGGAGCTGAGCAGTGCCCTCCACAACTAGATTGAAGGACAACAACTTGGAGTCGATGGGCCCCAGAGAAACACACTGTTCCCCAATAAATAAATACATAAATAAATAAATAAATAAATAAATAAATAAATAAATAAATCAGCATCTGGCTCTCCGATGGAGAAGGGAAGGAAGACAGGCTGGCAGGTGCCATTCTCGCAATGGTGTGTGCAGCGTTAATACTGCCTGAAGTCTCCCCAGCAGATGACAAGGTGGGGGCTGATATGCCTGGTCCGGAGCTCTGCTGGTCCAGGAGAGGTACCTCTTGCTAATTTGCACAGACACTATCTGGCAGGAGGCAGTTCTTCTGTCAGATCTCCCCCATGAGCTCCAGACTTTTTTACACAACTAACTTTTCCCACATTCCCACCCCAATGTTGAAAAGTTACCTCAAACATTATATAACCTACAGTGAGCTTCTAATCCTGCTTCTGGACTCCATCCTTTCCATTGCTCCTGCCTAAATCCCTGGAGGTATCCTTGCGTCTTCTTTCTTACATCCATATCCAGACAGTAAGGAAGTCCTTTGGCTATAACTATCAAATATACCAGAATCCAGCCCCCTTTCACCATGCCACTGCCACCACCCTCATCCAAGTCACCTGGAATATTGAAATAGGTCTCTAATCAGATTCTCTACATTCCTCTTTATCTCCATAATTTATTCTCAATAAAGCTGCCGGAGTAAACATTTTAAGATGAAAATGAAATCCCAGAAGTTCTCAATTTCCTCCACATTTAAAAAGCCAAGTCCCACTAACGGCCCACAGAGCCCTTCATGAGCTGTCTCCTGGTTCTTCTCTGACCCCATCCCCGTGTACTCCCCCTCACTCACACTGTACTAGGAAAAATGGCCTCCTTCATGTTCTTACATACACCTAATCACCTCATATTCCCACCTCAGTTTCCTTATACTTGTTCCTAAACTCAAAATGCAAATATTTACATGGTGAATTATCTCATTGCTATGGATTGGATTACATCCCCCCAATAGATATGTTGAAGTCCTTATGCCCAGTACCTGTGAAGGGGACCTTATTTAGAAATAAGTTATTTGCAGATATAATCAGGTTAAAATGAAGTAATTAGGGTGGGCCATGATCCAACATGACTGGTGTCCTTATAAATAGAGGAGAAGACACAAAGAGACAAACATAAAAAAATGTCACGTGAAGAGATGAGGCAGAAATTGGAGTAATGCAGCTTCAAGCCAAGGAATGACAAGGAATGCCAAGGATTGCCAGACACCAGGAGCCAGAAAGAGGCAAGGGAAGATGGTCCCCTGCAGGTTTCAGAGGGAGCACAGCCCTGCCAACACCATGCTTTTGAACTTCTAGCCTCTAGATCCATGAGACAGTAAATGTCTCTGGCTTTAAGCCATTAGGTTACAGCAGCCACGGGAAATGAATACACTCATCTTCAATTCTTTGTGCAGATGTTACCTTCTCAGTGCACTGCAGCCTGTCTTCACCATTTTCTTTAAGATGAAACTCACTCTGGTTCTCTGCATCACCATTAACCTGTTCTGTAGTTTCATAGCATTTAGGTTTTAATAGCTTATATAACTGAGTTATTTATTATTTCTATTGTGTTTTTTCAGTAGGACATCAGTGCTTTGACAACAGAGAATTTTGTTCTCTGGTGTATTCCCAGAACTTAGCACAGTGTCTGTCATATACTAGTGATTGATTAATATGTGTTAAATAAATGAGGAGGAATACTCGTACCTCCTCTATTTTAGAGTCTGGCACTGGGCTTTCAGTCAATGAAATGTGCTGTGGGATTGCTTTGTTAATCAAGGTAATAATATACGATTGTTTCCTGCAATGTATCAAATATCTCCTAGTTATTTGCATAGGGTTAACTTCAAATACTTCGTCCATAGGGAATCCTATCAGAAAGCCTTCGAAGCACGGGGACAAAAGGAGTCCAATTTTAAGAAATATGATTACATTGTTTTGTACTATATGAATTCAGGAAAAATAGACCCTTGTTAAATGAAACAAGGCAAAATGATATAGACATAGGAAGAAAAGCAAATTATGGTTTCAAAGAATGAAAACGCTCTTATTTGGCATCATAACTGTATTTCCCGAAGCTTCCACAATTCTTGATTATGTGTGATTTGGGAAGGTATTTTGGACCGCTCAACGTGGCACAGAACCAAGGTTTAAGGTCGTTAAATAGTTACGTAAAAGTAAACAGGCATTGCCTGTGGGATATTTGCATTAGATTTATTACTTTCAACTATTCAATAAAACATTGTTGTTAGTTATAAAAGAGAGAAGCCCAAGTAATTACAGCCAAAGCAAAAGGAACCACAATGACTTAAGAATAAAGCTTATTGGGCAATAGTACTTTGAACCTGACATCTAACAGCAAACAACAACGTACTAATGAAGAAACCTACCAGGATGTAGCTAACTATACTCAAGCCAAAGGTGAACACAAGCCTGCACACAGAAGAAATCATCACAGAATGTCCCACGAGTGATTAATTCACTCAGCAAAAGATGTCCAGGTCTCTGGGTGGTGTTTAAACCAGGCAAAGACTATTGGTCCTAAAGTCAAGAGAATTCAAAAAACCCTGCACACTCTCAGACATGGGGCATGCTCGAGGGCTGAGAGGTAAGTGTGGGCAGTAGCCATACATTGTCGGCCTTATTACTCTCAAACTTCCCACCTAGGAAAAAGCAGGTAACCTAGGCTACCAGCACAAACAAGGGCATGGGTTGTACAACTTGCCTTTCCTACTTCAACCCCACTCTCCTTCCCACTCCAACACCAGACTAAGAAGGTAAAAAAGGGATATGAGGTGATCTGGCCTGGATACCTCTCACCCCACCTATCTTCGGTGTATATGCTCTCTCAAAATAATGACCTCCTCGGTAAAGCAGAATTTTCATCTTCTTATGGCAGCACCTCTTTCACACTTCAAGGGATAGCTGCTCCCAAAATCTAGTATTTCTATAATGATGAAACATCCCTCTAACCCTTAATCTTGAAAATTAAAATTTGCAGATTTTAATTCATAGATTATATTAATTATCAATTTTTCAAGATTAAATAGCATCAGTATTTCTACTCATTCCATATATGGACATCTCAATATACTATTTTTTTAATAATTGTTTTTATTTTTCAATTATTTTTGAAATAAGTTTTCAATTATTTTTCAATTAACTGACATAAGATTTTATATTAGTTTCAGATGTACAACGTAGTGTTTAGACACTTATAATTTACGAAATGATCGCCCCAATTAATCTATACCCATCTGACACCATATATAGTTGTTACAATATTATTGACTATTTTCCTTATGCTATAGTTTATACCCCCATGACTATTTCATAACTACCAATTTGTACTTCTTAATCTCAACTTTTCCACCCATCTCCCCAGCCCCCTTCCCATCTGGCAACAATCAAAATGTTGTCTGTAACTGTATGTTTCTGTTTTGTTTGCTCATTTATTTTGTTCATTAGATTTCCCATGTAAGTGAAATTATATGGCATTTTCTTCCTCTGTCAGACTTACTACACTCAGCACAATCCTTTCTAGGTCCTTCTATGTTGTTGCAGGTGGCAAGATTTCATTCTTTTTTATAGTTGTGTAATATTTCATTGCATGTATGTACCACCTCTTCTTTACCCATTTATCCATTGATGGACACCCAAGTTGCCTCCATATCTTGGCTCTTGTAAATAATGCCACAATGAACATATGTATGCACCGGTCCCTTTGAAGTAATGTTTTGCGCTTCTTCGAATAAATACCCAGAAGTGGGATTACTGGGTTTTTCTTTGTCTCTTGTTATAGTCTTTGTTTTAAAGTCTATATTGTCCACTATCAGTATTGCTACCCCAGCTTTTTATTTTCGTTTCCATTTTCATGAAATACTTTTTTCTGTCTCTTTACTTTCAGTCTGTGTTTGTCTTTCAATCTGAAGTGAGTGTCTTGTAAGCAGCATAAAGGTTTTGTTTTCTTATCTATTTAGCCACACTATGTCTTCTGATTGGAGCATTGAATCCATTAACATTTAAAGTAAGTGTTGATAGATGTTGTTGCCATTTTATTTTTTATATTTTTTATATTTTTTTTCTTCTTCTCCTTAAAGAAATCCCTTCAACATTTCTTGTAATATTGGGTTGGTGGTTATGAACTCCTGTAGCTTTTCCTAATCTGGAAAGCTCTTTATCTGTCCTTTGATTCTAAATGATAGCTTTGCTGGGTAGAGTAGTCTTGGTTGTAGATACTTGCTTGTCATCACTTTAAATATTTTGTGCCAACCCCTTCTGGCCTGCAAAGGTTCCATTGAGAAATCAGCTGACACTCTTGTGGAAGCTCCCTTGTAACTATCTGCTTTTCTCTTGTTGCTTTTAAGATTCTCTCTTTGTCTTTGTCTTTGGCATTTTAATTATGATATGCCTTAGTGTGGACATCTTTGAGTTCATCTTATTTGGGACTCTGCACTTCCTGGGCTTGTATGTCTGTTTTCTTGACCAGGTTGCAGAAGTTTTCTGTCATTATTTCTTCCAAAAATTTCTCAATCCTTTGTTTTCTCTCTTCTTGTGGTACTCCTATAATGTGAATGTTGTTATGCTTGCTGTTGTCGCAGAGGTCCCTCTAACTATTCTTTTTCTTTTTTCTTTTCGCTGTTCAGATTGGGTGTTTTCTACTACCTTATCTTCCTAATTGCTGATTTGAACCTCTACATCATCTAATCTACTGGTGATTTCCTCTGATGTATTCTTTATTTGAGTTATTGTATTTTTCATTTCTGGTTCTGGTGCCCAACCAATATGCACTTTGGGTATGTTGTCTGTAGAGGTGGCCTGGTGGTGCTCCAGAGAGGGACCCACCACAGGCCAAATTCAGCCTCTGCCTATGCCCTGCCTGGGGCCACCTGGTATGAGCCACAATGCGATCTGCACATGTCTTCTACCTATGCTGGGCTTGGAGGTGCCTAGGAGAGGCTAAATGGCAAACCAAGGCTGGCTGCTGCTAGTGCCAAGCTTGGGGCTGCTTAGCAAGAAGTATGGGGATGCCAATGCCAGATGCTACTTGTTTGGGGATTTTAGAAGAACCTTTGAGAGATTTTAGGAAAGCCTGCAGCATGAACCAAAACAGGCCATTTGTATGGCAAAGCCACTGGAAGTGGCTTCAGTGGGCCAACAAATTGGGTGAGGTGGGGTCTCAGGGAATCACCAGGGCAGGTTGAACAATGTTAGCCCATTGATGGAGACTCAGATATTGTGGCTACCTGCATCCGCATGCTGGGAGGGGGAGGGCTCAACAAAGAAACTATGGCCTCTGCCAACACTTCTGTATGACAGAAAGCTGCCCTCCAGTCCTCACTCTGAAGCCGGACAATTCAGTTCCTCCCCGTATGTCCCTGGTGCCATTCGAACTGCTGCTCCTGTTCTGGAGCTCAGAGCAAGGAAGTCTGCCAGTGAGTGAGTCCATGCATGGGCCCTTTAAGAGGAGTGCCTTGGACTCCAGCAGCCCTCTACCTCAGTCAGCCACAATCTCCTCTGGCTTTCACAGCCAGAAGTTGTGGGGACTCCTCTTCCCAGTACTGGAACCCTAGGCCGAGAAGCCTAGAGTGGGGCTGGGACCCTTCGCTCCTCAGGGAAAACCTCTGAAGCTGAGGTATACCTTCCAATTTTTAACCACCAAATGTGGGTGCAGGAACCAGATTGTTCCACATCTCTGCCCCTCCTTGCAGTCTTGATATAGCTTCTTCTGTATGTCCTTAGTTATAGGACTCTGTTCAGCTAGACTTCATGCAATTCTCAATGATGGTTGTTCTGCAGTTTAATTGTAATTTTGATTTACTTGTGAGAGGATGCAAGTAGAGTTTACCTATTCCCCCATCTTGACCAGAAATCCTTGATATACTCTTGATTATGTTCATAACCAGTTACTTTTGCAATCCACATGTTTATTTTTTTCTCAAAATTCAGTTCTAGAATTTCATCATTCCAGGTGCAGATATATAAGGTTTTGTTCAGTTGTAGCTATTTTCCCCAGTGCCTTTCTAGATAATACTTAATATTCTTCTGACACTTAAAATTATGATTTATAATACTAATAAGGATTTTCAGTTGCTTTTTCCCCTATCCTTACTAGTTTTGCAAGCAACAAACTACAATGATTTCTAGATTTCCTTTTTAGCTTGCATTTGATAGCTCATAGCTTATAATGTTATAATAACTTATTACATTTTATTGTACTTTACAGTTTCAAAGTGTATTCATGTATGCTGTATCCTTTTATCCTGTTATACAAGTCAGCCAACTATTAGCCCCAAAATGCAAATGAAAAGTGAAGTTTAACAACTTGCTTATTCACATAGCTAATAAGAGGTGAGGCCTTTCGACCCTGTCCCATTTCCACATTTTACTACACTATGCCTTACTCAAAAGTGCAAGCCTCTCCTTTATAAAAAAGAGATTATACTTTAAAATGTTTTCTTCTAAACCTTCATTGTATTCTAACCCACACTGCAAATGTTTTGACTTCTTAAGTTTTAGTGCCAGACGTCCCCTTCTCACTACCAAGGTCAACAAATTAACATAGTGTTTGGCACGCTCATCGGTTAGTTAATATTCTCCTTTACAGATCCACCAATTTCTCCTCAGTCCCGCCAATCACAGTAAAAATACCCCCAGTCCTAATAAGCACATGCTGAGATATGTAAATATACTTACTACATAATAGATACTTGCATTTACTCTATAAATATTGAACTAATCTAGAGAAATAATAATCTCAAAGAAGTTGGGGGAGTTAGAGGAGTATTACCCAAGGGAGCAGCTTCTGGACATACATATTCACATGGCCACTGAGACCTTTGTGCCCATCTTCCCTGGGCATCACCACCAAACAGCAATTTGTGACAGTAGATAGTACCAGTCCTTATTCATCTTTGTAACCCAGGCACCTAGCAATATGACCCGGCACATCATAAATACTTAATGAATGCTTGCTGGTGAATATATAATGTGCCTTCAAAAATGTATAGTCTGCTTTTATCATCAGTTCCTCCTTTGCTCCCTTAGCAGTCATTGTCTTTTGCTTTAGCATTAATTTTCTTTCACCCATGCAATCTCTTCTTCTGCTCTTTGGCACAAATTAGTAACCTGCATATTTCAACATGGATTCTTGCTGAAACATGGTATATATCTGATAGCTATATATGCCACTTGAGTTCAGAATTAGTATGAACTCAATTTTTTTCAGGGCCAAAAAAAGTCCAATTTAGGTCCTGTTTATTCATTTACTTTTGATGTGGACCCTTGCCAAAAACTTTTGAAAGTAAAAACAGATACAATCCATGGGCTTTTCCTTTTCACATCAATCACTTGGTCTTTTGTGAGCATATGGTAGGTCCTGGTGCTCTGCAGGATATTATAGAATAATGCACAAAAGGAGGGAGGAGTGTCACACCATCGTTGGGCAAATTCCTGATGTTGCACAGAAAATATCAGGAAATGGTACAGTTCAGACTCCTGCATAGGAAAGGCTGGGAAGGGAAGCTGAGGGGGAGGACGTCAAAAGAAAAGCAGTATCTCCCAATGAATAGCAGGGACCAGGACATACTCTTGTGTAGTGGGAATATGCAAAGTGTCACCAGAAGCCACACTGCCCCTCCCTCAGGTAAATAGAGAGGGTGCCAATAAAATGTATACACATTTTAAGAAAGAAAAAAACTGCATTAAAATTATGTTGATGCTAACCACTCTGAGCACCTCTTGTAATTGCAGAAGTCAAACGTGACTTGTATTCATCTTCTGTGATCAGTGCATATTAAGTATTACAATTTTAATACAGTTTTTTTCTTTCTTAAAATGTGTATACATTTTTTTTGTCACCCTCTGTATATCAGAATCACATTCATTCTATGTTTATCAAAAGGAGGAATGGTTTTGAAAAGGTTGAGAAAGATTGGTTTAACTTATGTCATTATTTCCTCTCCACGAAAAACTAATGTGATGAATGCTGCATTCTGCTGCCAAGAGCCTGTCTTTAGCAATGACGGATTTATTCCTCAGCTACTGAGACAGCATTCAGCTGTCAACCTTTTTCCAGAATTGCTTCCATTGAAAGAGTTTCCTCACCCAAGGTCATGGTACTTCAGGGGCAACCTGCAATCCATAACAACTCAGAGTTCCGAAGGCCCAGATCCTTGCCCGAACTAAACAGACTTTGCTGATGGGTTTAATATCACAGCTGCAGAGCTTCCTATCCAGGTAACTGAGGCTTTGTTGTGACTGCACCACATTCTTTTACCAAATCCCGTTTCCTTCCTTCACCCTCCCCATCGATGTGGATCCCCAGAGCATTTCTAGTCAACTTCCAGCAGGATAACCTCCATCTGAGCCTGCTTCCTGGGAACCTAACATGAGACAGCTTGAAAGGGACAGATCTTAATAAGGCTTCATTCCTCTTAAAGAAGTGATGCTGCCTTTTCCAAAATGTCTTGTTTTTTGAGCCCACATGATGTTAGGAGAAATATAATTAAAGTAAAACTCAAGAACTGCCGAAGTGAGTAAAGATATGGAACAATAAGAAGTATGGAGTGCTGTGCATCTATCTAATACGAGATCCATTTCTAGCTTAGATTTCTGTTTGCGATTTCTTCTGCCGGAAACTACACTGAGTGAAATCCCTTTCCTTTCCCCACAGAGAAGACCATGGGGCAGTTGGTGGCGGTCCAGGGCAGCGCTAGAGCACTATACCGCAGAGAAGGACTAAGAGGGTAGCTATCTAACGCAAAGTATATTAGGAAAAGCAATCTCCTTTAAAGATAATAAAGACTCTGTACTTAAAGTGACCTCTGAATAATAATCACATGGACAGAGTCCAAGAATTTCCTGTCAATGTAACGATAACCTTGATGCAAAGAAGCCGACCAGGGAAAGACAAGAGCAGCATGAACAAAGAGAAAGATATGCAAATTTGGAAGAGAAATCCTGATGGACAAAAAGCAGGTGGTTACCCAGGCCCAGAAGATTCAATATTTCAATACTTCCTTAGTGAATCACAACTAAAAATTTATATCATATCCTGCCTTATAGTACTTACAATTACTGCCTATAATTACACTTTGGCTAAGTGTGTATAGTTCTCATTATATGGTGCAGGCTCAGCCATTTTCACCTCCTATTTATGTTATAAAGTCTCAAGCTAATAAATCCTTTCTCATAATCAATTAGAGAGCTAGCTGAACCACATAGACCCATGAGTGACTCGTAAAGTCAGGATTCTGCTGCCAATAATTGACAAATAGGTTTAGCAACATTTCTTGTTGGATGGATGTCAGAACCAGGTGTAAGTCTGGATATGCTCCCTCTTACTTTTATATCTTAAAAGTATTTCCACAGAGATTCTACTAATCTAACTGTAAAATAGCAACACTTGATGCAGCTTGGTAAATCTCAGATTCCCCAAGGAACCCTCCCTTGTATATGGTTGCCAAACTAGAAAGCGAGCACCAAAACCACATGGGAGACAGAGACGGCATGATTCCAGAGAAAATGCAAAGGCTTTGGATGCTGCTAGGAAAGATTAAATCCTGGCATTTCTATTTACAAGTGACCATCACTGTATCTGTTAATCCTTGTGAGTCTCGTTGTACCTCTTCATAAATCTTATATAAAATACACACCACAAGATTGTTCTAAGTATTAAGTGAAATCATGTGTATCAAGTGCTCAAAATGTGTCTATTCTTTTCCTAATGTATCCTCTCACTTACACCCTCTATGCTTTAAATTTTATGAGCGCTTTCTTGGATATTTTTAGCAGGCACTAAAAATTGGTCCTGGTGACCATTAAGGAATAAACGCATTGGAGAAAAAAGTAATAATTTTAAGAGCATTGGTGAAAAGATGGAGAAGTGTTTTGAGGGCCTTTTCTGAGATTATAAATTCCTCAAGAGGGGCATCCGGTTGCTATTTATCGTGGTTTCCCAAGGCTAAGCACAGAAACTGGGACATAGCAGATAAACGCTTTTACTAGGTTTTGGGGGTGCTTATTATGGCAGAACACAGATGAAAATGGGCTTTGGAGATGATGGTCCAACTCCAAGCTCCCCTACTTTAGAGTGGCATGAACTTGGACAAGCTACTTAAATTCTCAAATCCTCCATTTCCTCCTTCCTGGTAGAGGTCACAAAGACTAAATGACCTTATGTATTTAAAGTGCCTTGCATGGCCTTCAGCATATTGTAAACAATGGTGGTAGGAAAGACAGTGGTGGTGAGGATGATGGTAGTACAAAATATTTATTTAAAAAGCATATTAAACCTCAATGTAGATTGCATCATTGGTTATCTAGGAGTTTCCATAACTTTCGTAAGACAACATTAAAAATCTTTCAGCCTATGAAAATATTGAGTCCACATTTTAAATTTAAGTTGGAATCGTAGTTGTTCTTTAAATACAGCTAAGGATAGGAAGAAATTTAACTCATGGACTTAACTAAAAAAATCCTATGCATTGGGTACTGACTACCAGAAAGCCCAGTGCCCTAGAACCTGGCCTCTGGGGAATCCGAATAATTTCTGTTAACGATTATAAATGGAATAGGAGACATTTTAACATTTGATTCTTATCTGCATATTTTAAAAAACACTTTCATGTTCCTATTACTCAAAACAATCTAGCATCGGTCAGTTACAAAAATATTTTAATGTTTCACATGTGAAAGTTATTTTAGAAAAATTTTTAAAAAGCAACTCAGCATTAATGTAACATAATGTGAGTACTGTCATTCAGAATCTTCAATCTGGTAAAGGCGATTTAATAAAATGTCCAAAACTACCCCTAAATTAACATATGGTAAACGTCCTAACAGTTGGCTAGAACCAAGAGTCGCCAAATATAAGAAGTGATAATATTCAGCAGTAAAGTTAAATATATATGTAAAATTGGTGACACCACTTCTACCTAGTCTCCTTCAGTAGGTCTACAAAGATGTCTGATAGTCTCTATATTTCAAAGTTCCACATGTAATTTTGGTGTTTGATGTCCACTAATAGACAAAGATCATAAATTTAATAGTTCAAAGACTATTCAGAATTTAGGAACCACATCAGAAACCCAGATCAAGAAGCAGAGAACTTCACACAACCAACCTGAAATAAAAACTTCATATTACAATTTTAAAATAAAATGTGGCTGACATTTTCAAAGTACAATTTTTTAAATATGTAATTATCGAGAAATGTTTAAAGATTGTTGGATTAAATGAGTAATTTTTTTACTAAGGAAGTGCTATTGGGTAAAAATCATATTTTGTTCAAGTAAATAATTATAACCACAAAGCAGAATTAGAATCTCAAAATATTCAAACCAAATGTTTGCCCTTACTACTGCACATGTCATACTCACGAATTTATGGTGTAGATCACCCTTTTTGATACACTCTCAACTAGGTAGGCTGTATTATGGGTTCACAAAAAATGTGTTTTCTGAAACAGATAATTTAATAATCCCCTGGTTATCGATATTTTAGATTAGCCACGGCCTAAAATTTCCAAATAGACATCCTTCAGGACATGCCACATTCCTTGGTCTTTCCTCCCTATCTTGCAAAGAGATTTTAATCTTATCCTCAGGAGGAGCGGGAGAAAACATAGAAAAGTTGGAAGCAATGACATTATTTATCGTATCGCAAAACCTAAAAAATGTTATTTGGTGATTCAAAGGTATTTAAATCACACATTTCATGACTCCTGCCAATTATTTTCAATAATCAAGAGCTGTTTTGCAGGGAAGCTATAAACCATCTTTTAAAACAAATAGCTTTACTACGGCCCCCCTTCAAACCCTGGTATAACATGACTAGAGTTGAGCAAAATCAAATCAGTAAAAATAAGAGATAAAATCAGATACTTTTCCTATTATTAGGACTTAAAAGTCATGTTTCATTTTCATTGTATTATGTCAGAATATATAAACATATAAAGTTTGAGGAAACGGACTGTTTTAACAGCCCTTTAAGAATTATTTGCAGAGTCACTTATAGGATTCCTTTTCCAAGTTTCTCATCTTTAGAATCCTGTTTTGGGGGTTTTTGTTTGTTTGTTTTTGTCTGCTTGTTTTTAAATAATTTAACAGAACATTTTTAAACAAGTATAATCTAAACTTGGTCCTTACCCTATACTTTTGTTTTTCTCAAAAGGACTTATAGCAGATAGGTTAATTATAACCTATTTTGAAACCACTTAAATAATTTAAGATGATTTTAAATAACTTTACTGAGGATGATGTTTGGTTATTTATTTAACTCTTTCTTACTTGAACAACCATAGTAGCTATTTTAGCAATGTCTATCCCATTCGAATACATTTTAAACATTCCTAAAGGACATTTATATATTTGATAATTGACTCAAATATAGTCAAAGTAAATTAGAGTCAAAGTATTACCAAGATGGAAACAAAATGGTCTCTTTACAGTGGCTGAAATATGAATGGATTCTTAAATTGTAGTCACAGTATTACCAAATATATGTCTATGACCTATGACCTCTTTATAATAATAGTGGCTGAAATGAAACAAATTTTATTATACACTGCCTACTTCCACACTAGTACACTTAAGGCACGTATCGTATTGAATACATATTGAGCCAATAGATAAATAACCAAATTTCTAACTCATGTATCTCTCTATAAGGAACTCATTGTTTTTGTTGATGAGCAAATTTAATGATCCCACTAACAGGAAATCAAGAAATCAAATTATTCTCTCAGTGAAATTTATTAACGCCAGAGTCAGGGGTATCGTGCCTGACTCTGAAATTCACTAGTTCACTAGTCCAGTTGCCATTATTAGGCAAAATGAGCTTCGAGAAATAACCATGTTTCTAAACTCTCCCTTTCTCCAGTAAACATGGATTAGCAAGGATTAGACTATGTCTAATTAAATATGAAACAAAAATAAAATTACATCCAAACTATAGCTCAGAGAAATTAAAAAAGAGTGTCAACATTTGCATTAGCAATTTGGAGGACCATGACTAACAGAACCAAGTCTCAAAGAAAGACTGTCCCCTAAATGTTCCATATGTGTAGGACTCATAGAGTTAGACATGTTTACTGTTATCTCTCCCTCTCTCTCTATTATTACATATGATCTTGTCTTTAGCAATCAATTTTAGAACACTGTTTAAAAATCTTTACCAGCAATAGGCATCTCACAGCTTTACAATACAGTTTATTCCACTTCAGAGCTCTAACTTGTTTCCCCCCTCACCCCTCACCCTGCCCCCACCCCTTGAATTAGAGGAATCTGATGTCCCGCATCTCTTATCCGGATGTCCTCTTTTTGACTCTGAAACCACGTGGAGCAAGACTACACTCTCTTTCACAGAACAGCACCTCTGATAATGAGGATGACTATTTTTGCTTCTTTTCCTTTATGAGTCCAATAGCATTTCCCCCTAAGGAGTAGAAACCTGTTGCTTCTACTTGCCCAACATTCCTTCTGCCTTCTGCCTCGACTACTCTCCTCTTGACTTTGGGAATCTCATTCCATGTGGTTCAGGAGTGGTAGACCTGGTCTCTCCTCTTATTCACTGGACTGAAAAGGGTAGGCCCAGCAGCAGGACTCAATAAATGCTCTTTTTTGATACATTTACGTAGGGGATCTCACTTTTACTGAATGGTTAAGAGCAAACTCTACAACAATGTAGTATGTGCCAGGTACTATCTCCTTTAATTGTCAGTTAATTACCCTAAAAGGTAAGATTACCTCTACTTCACAGGCAAGGAAACGGAAGCACTGAGAGGTTAAAAAAAATCTGTCCACAGACAACAATTTAGTGGTTACCAGATGGTAAGGAGTGGAGGGGGGGAGATGGTAGAAGAGGTCAAATATATGGTGATGGAAAAACTGACTCTGGGTGGTGAGCACACAATGTGACATACAGATGATAATTACAGAATGGTACACCTGAAATGTCTATAATTTTACTAACAATTGTCACCCAATAAATAAAAAAATAAAATAAAATAAAAACCTGTCCAGTAAGTGGCAAGGTCAGGATTTGGACAAAAGGTAGCCTGGTTCTGGAAAGTGTGTGGGGCCACGTCATCACTTAGCCTTGGGATACTGAATGCAGCTAGATCTGAATGTAGTTTGTACACAGCCTGAGTCCACACCAGCACACACCATTACATTTTCCTCTGAAAATTAATAAAGAAGATGATAACAAAAAACATTTGAATATATTTTTAACATTTGCAACCATCTTTAATAAGGTAAAACAGTGTGCTAATGGTCATGTAGTACTTAGATATTGATGGTTTGTTATGTATAAGACTGACACCAAGAAAAAAAATCTGTAAACATCAAGGTTATTAAATAATCATCATTAAAAAGAAAAAATTTAAAAGGGGACAAATCTGACCCCTCATTTTTGTGTGAGAAATTAAAAGTTAGTGGATCAAGGAGACTAAACAGAAAAAGAATCAGAAAAAGCATGACATTTTAGTAAAAAATAATTCAAATGGATTTGGACACAAATGTCATATGGTTGAATATATTTTGAAAATGGAGAAAGCATGGATATAGCACAGAACTTCAGTTTAGTAGTTTAGTATTAAATCTCATATTGTTTAATGTATTATTAATCAGAGTTTTAAATTAGACTAAAGTAATATATAAAAATAGACAATGTAACAACTCTATTATTCAATTTGACACTATGAAAAAAATATATAGCTACAATTCTCATTATATTAATTGTAATAAATACAATTAATTCTAATATCAATTGTATTGATATATAATTTTCATATTAATTACACCTTTATTACAAATAAACACATATACACATGTATATCACTCCAGGAACTCTTACAGATTCCTGGGGAAGACTTGCCAATTCTTAACTATTTGCAGATAACGCATTTTCAGAATTTCCCACTTCAAATTTTATGTCTTGGACTTTTTTTTTCCTTTTAGTTATGAACCAATATGCTAATCTAGGCAATCGCGATGTTCTCTGAGAATCCAAGCTAATTTGCATAAAATTTCAGGTGAAGTTGCAATTATGCAAATACGAAACACGGAAAGTTGTAATGCATATCAACTCAAAGTAATGCATGACTTGTTTCTGGATTGTTTTACATTTCTGTGACAATGCACCTCCTAACTGGCATAGATAATAGGTTGACTGTACTTGAGTATGCAATGTATTTAAATATCATTAACTCCTATCCTACTGTACAGGATTTGCAATGATTCCAGTGTGGCATGTGTGACTGCCCTTGACCTCAGTTTGCAACATAACAGGTAAAATAAAGATCCATAATGTTGATACATGGTATATATAAAGTATCATGTAGTCTATACATGGCTGCTATGCTGAAGTAAAAGCTTAAACTATAGCTCTGAAAAATGATCTGACTGTACTGTGTATGTGGAACTGAATAAGTAAAATATTATGAGATAGAAGCAAAACAAACAAAATTCAGTGATTTTTTTTCTAAGTAGAAACTAAGAATAAGAGTTTATAGAGATCAGAAAATGAAAGTATCAGAAAATTCCCTTCCAAAATTCCCATTAGGATGTCTGAATTGAGAAAAAAAAAAAAAAAAAAAAAAGCTTAAATTTGGAAAGCAGTTAACACAAAGAAAATGACCTTCTAAAATCCAGTCAACATTTCTACAAAATCAAATTGATGGGACTGGATTAGGAAACAGTATTAAGTACCTATCTGAAGTCTGTTCACCTATTTCAAAGAATTCTCCCCTCAACTTGAATTATTATCAGTCATTTCACAACTAGGAGGAGACACTGGCATTTCTTGAATGTCTGCATTTTGCTACTTTGTGCTGGAGGCTGTGCCAGTACTCTGAAATCAGCCTGCCCTCCAGTCTCAGCTCTGCACTCAAAGCTGCCAGCAGAGTCACAGAAGAGTGGTGGCTCCACAAGAAGGCATGCTGTGGCTGCCTTGGCCTAGCAGACCTGGCCAGTATTAGTCTCACTCAAAGATGAGCAATGGGAAAAATAGTCATCATGGGTCCATGAAAGAAAATTTATAGCACAGAGAAAAAAAGAAAAGAAAAATGAACTACTCTCTAAAGGCATGGCGGGGTGTGCAGCCTCAAAAATAGTTTGTTGTTGTTCTTTTGATTTTTTTTTTTTTTTTTTTTGGTGTAAGGCAACTTTAGAAAATATCTACTTGATGTTTAAAAGTGAGGATTTTAAAAGGATATCATTTGCTAAATAAGAATAGACTGACATAACAGAACAGGTCAAGGAAAAGAACAGATTATAGCCAAAAGAGACAGAGAGAGAGAGAGAGAGAGAATAACAAATAAAAGAAAAATCAAGTTGGAGGAAAAAAATAGCACAATTTTTTCATGCCCCCCCAAAATAAGCATAGTGGAAAACTAAACTGGTGATACAGTGGACAAACCTAAATATAAAACAAAAACAAATTAGAAAAGATGAAAAAAATAAAACACAAAGTTAAAGTATATGTGCAGAACAAGGCATAGAGTAGCAATCTCTGCCAGCAAGAAACAGTCACAAGTGGAAGGATAAAACTAGAACTAGTGGGAGACTTGGGAACCGAGGATTTACAAGGTTATGCACAAAATGGGGTTGAGGGGAAATTTGGACAACCTGGATATACACCAGTGAGTTTTATTATTATCTCGAAGATGAAGAATGCTACGAATAACCAGGCTGGAAAAAAAAAATCGTCTTCAAAAGAAATCAAATTGGAATTTCCATAGACTTTTCTCCTGCAACAATGTCTACCAAAGGACAGTGAAGCCATATTCAGAGGTGTGGGGGACTCTCAGACATGCTGACATCTCAGAAACTATATCCCAAAATACCTTTACTGCAAAAAAAATCATTCAATGATGTACACTAGGAAATGAAGTAAGAACCACATTATGAAGAAATGGGTGACAGAACATGCCTGAAGTAAGCTTTGGAATATTTTAAAGATATAAGTTATTTAGAAAAAGATTGAGACTAGTGAGTATAAATAATTTTTGCAACAAAGGTAAAATTGAAATGAATAAAATTCATCTTGAAAGTCTAGTGATTTTTTTTATTATCTTTATAAAAATATGAAATTGTCATATATACATACATAATGATATATGTCAGCTTCACTGCATACATATTATATAAACATTAAGTGTAGTTTATAAAAAATAAGTAGTCAGGGATAAAATAATACTTGGAGCTTTTCTTTTCCATGTTCACTAATGAAAACTGAGGATTTCAAAGCAAAAAATGCTCATCATAGAACCACGTAGTTAAGGACCGGAGCTGCTCATATTGGCTTACGAGATCCAGTTAGGAGTACCTCTTCCCAAATCCATGTTCAGCTCCATGATTGATTATATAAAATCATTAGCTTGAAATCAAACATGGTGGAAAAATTTATACCGTGGAAATCAGCAAATGCTACAAATCAGGGCTTCTTGATCAGTTTTCTGGAGAGCAGCACAGTACTGGATATATTTGAGGAAAAACAAAAACAAAACAGACCAGAAACATCCTGAATGCTTAAAATGAGGGGAATTTTAGTACATCCAAGTCTAGAATATCAGGTTACCATGTTAAATCATAGATATTGAGACTAGGTAGAAATTTACGAAGCTATTGATTATGTAAGATTAAGTGAAAAGACATGATCATGTGTTCCCTAAAGAATTATGTATATGATATTACAATCACCCAAGGTCCTCAATTCTAACACTAATGTAGAAAAAATGGGCAAAGTCCGTGGGAAAGGGGGAAACAAAGATGAAACATGTAACTCTTTATAAAGAACAAATCCAAAGGAATATTTTTAAGCTCTTTCAAGGAACAGATAAAATCTTTTTGCTCTGAGATTCCAAGTTTGCGACCGTCTATCTAGTGACACAAATTAAACTATTGAGACTTGAGAAATGGTTGAAATGGAGGGAAGCAGAAATGGTAGGAGAGAATTGGGAGGGCAATTCCCAATCCCAAAGAATCACAGCTGGAGCGTGCCGTATCCAACAAGCTGCTTTATTCCATTTGCACTTCCATTTCTCCTGTTGGAATGAGGTGAGTGGCTGATTAGCATGTTATCTTCCTGACACACCGCCGCGCTTTATGTTTTGCAAAGCACTTTCACATCCAATGCTTCCGTGTGACCCTCACAACTCTATGTGATGGGTATTTTTTAAACAGCAATTTTAATAGATGAGGAAATGGAAATTCAGAAAGATATGCAATTTTCAAGGTTACCCCGCTAGTTATCAGCAAAGGTGCTTAAGTGGGGTGATTAAGTCGTTCCACTACACTGGGGATGGTTCCCAGTTTACCACTTAAGATGTATTATATGGAAAGCACCTAAAATCCCACATTGAAAAGTGGCTACAAAGGCAAAATACTATTCTTATTTCTTGCTCCAAGGAATTGTGTAAAAGAATAAAAGAAACTATGTGACAGAATAAAAAAGAAAAAACCTTGTCATTTTATGTCATTGTGTATCTTCCTTTAGGGCTTGGGTCTGTGTATTAAAGATACCGGTTACGAGGATGTTTCTACTGAACTGATGAACTGTGATCTGGTCATGACAAAGAGGAGAATATTTACTAGGATACCACAAGCAAGTCTTGCCTCACTAGGCGAGACAGACAAGTAAATGTGACAAGGACACTGTGTTTTCAAGAACTGCATCTGTTCGCAGTTCTTCTGGTGAGAGCTTATTAATATGTTTACTACAGCAGGAGATAGCCAAGTTCTGGAACTCTGTTAACAATTTGCTTAGACTCAGAGACAAGTTGACAGTATTTTCTCTGGTCAGTTTCAACAAATGTTCATAAACAGCTCACAGAGAGGCCAATAGTAGGCAGATTTCAAATATTTGGGGGAAATCATGCAAGTCACAGTGAAAATAAGAATGGTAATGAGTGTGAAGATCAGTTACTGCTCCTTATAAAATCATAGATGTTGTGAAACTTGAAAAGACACTAAATTACATATCTCTTGGCCCAAATCCCTAATTTGAAAAATGAGAGTGACATGCCCAAAGCCCCACATTGTTATTGCTCAGTTAGAAGCCAGGGTATCCAGCCCTAGGGAAGGTGGTCTTCCCGCGACACCTGATTACCCAAAGCGTGGTCGCAAACTGGCAGCCAGGGCACACTTCAGCTTTGTTTGGTCCACATACTTTAAAAACCATAAATTCATTAGTTGCCGGTATTTAAAGATAGAGACATTACACATAGAATTTGCACTTTCTAACTTGTCTTGAAATAAGAGCTCTGGCATCGGCAGGCCCAGGGGCCTGGAGGTGGCATGTCCCCTGCTCTCCTGCTGCCTCAGGCCCCCACGTGGTCATCCTCAGGCTGTGCTCTTCACCTGCCTGCCCCTCGTGGACATTAGGGTTTGTGGTCCCTGCTGCCATGCGAGGTGGTTTTAGAAAAGCGAATTTAAAAGTAATTCATTTCATAGAAATATACTGCATTCCAAACATATAAACTTTTCCATTATGTCCCAAAGACAAGAAATATGAGTTCTAATCTAACAGTGATTATACACACAAAATCTAACTTGGGGAGGAAATGGACTACAATAGTCCCCCCTTTTCTCCAGGGCATATGTACTACGACCGCCAATGGATGCCTGAAACTGCAGATAGCACCAAACCCTACACGTACTACGTTTTCTCGTATACATCCATACCTCTGATAGTGTTGAATTTATAAATTAGGCACAGTAAGAGACTAATAATAACAAATTATAAAATAGAACAATTATAACAATATAGTGTAATGAACATTATGTGAATGTCATATCTCTCTGTCTCAAAACATTTTATTGTACTGTACTCACCCTTCTTTCTATGATGACGTGAGATGATAAAATGCCTACATGGTGAGACGAAGTGAGGTGAATGACACAGGCATTGTGACATAGCATCAACTACCACTGACATGATGACAACACGTCAGAAGGAGGATCATCTCCTTCAGGAGATTCTGGGTTGTGGAGCCATGACTTTGGCATATCCGAGTTGGTTAGTGTCACCACTCTTGTGCTATGGGGTCATTATTAAGTAAAACAATGACAGTTACTTGAGCACAAGCACTGTGATACCATGATAATCGATCTGGAAGCCTACTAAGTGGCTAACAGGCAGGCGGTGAGTCTATACAGCCTTGGAGATAAAAGGGTGATTCACGTCCCAGGCGGGACAACATGAGAATTCATCATGCTACTCAGAACAGTGCGCAATTTAAAACTTATGAATAGTTTATTTCTGGAATTTTCCATTTAATATTTTTGGACCCTGGTTGACCGCAGGTAACTGAAATTGCAGAGAGCAAAACTGCGGATAAGAGGGGACTACTAGAATTAAAACAGCCTATTGTTTGAAAGCATTCTTTGTATGATTTTGAGTGAGGCTGAATTCATATAAACAGTAAATATGTTATTAACTAATAAAGCAGTTGGAAGGTTTTTCTTAAGATTAGTCTCTTACTGCTTCCTTCATATCAATTTAGTGATTAACTAAATTCAATTGTTTTGCCTCTTCTGTTTAATGACCTTGTGTGTGTAACTAAAACATCATTAAAATTCACTACATAAACTGGCATTTATTTTACCACTGGCAACCCAACTTCCATTGCTCTAAGTTATTTCATTACAGTTATATTCCCATTTTTGTTAGCAATCACTTTTATTTCATTTTATTTACACATGCAAAACCAAACATTATCTATCTTTACAGCTGCTGAGGGAAATTATTTATTGCTCTACATGCTGCCTACATGCTGTCAGAAAATACACACACCTACCCAACCCTTAAATTCTGTTCCCACAAACACACACCCATACCACTCCATGAGAGACTCTTGATTAGTGTTTTAATCCAAAAGTTGTTGCTAACAAAAGAAAAATAAGCAAGTTATGTTAGAAACTGATGGTGGTGATTGTAGAGTACTTCAATTTTGAATGAAATAAGTTCTCTTTCTCAGGAAAAAAATGTTTTTTAAAAATCAAAATTGAAAACAAAAGTATGCTTTCCTAAAAATCAAACAAAATCAGCATTTTCAGTCCTTCCTAAGTATAGAACGTATTAACATCTATAATGCTTATCTCAACATCAGTGCACAAACTTCCTTTGCACTAATTATGTGCAAGGTAATATGCTAGAACCAAGACACTTGTCTAAGCATTACTAATCCTGTTTATTACATCTCAATGTCTTCAAAATAGTTGGCATAATTGTGCAAACCATTATTCATTTAACATGCTTTATTTTTTTAAGCTGATATGTGCCAGGCACTGAACTAGTCTCCAGGAATACAGCATAAACAAGACAGTTAGGTTTCTATCTATATTGAAAGCTTAGCCTAGACCCAAGGCAAGTTTGTTCTTCCCCACTCTTGTCATTTGCCTTAGCCAGCACTCAGCTCTCTCCACTCACCCACCCACCACAGTCACCCCTGCCTGTCACTGGCCTTCCACACCCACACACACATCTTCCCAGTCATAGCAGATAAGGGAGAGGACAGTTGGTGACACAGATAATGACCCAGACATCCCTCTCTTTCAACTCCCTAGTCCCAGTAAGCGTCTGGAGAAAAAAAGAAAGAAAAAATACACACACACACACACACACACACACACACACACACACACACACACACTGTTTTGGTAGTTGAATCCTCATAGTTTTGCTATGAAACATTTCTGCTAGATCATTTAAAAACCAAACATAAAACGTGTATTGCACCCCAGTGTACACTGAATTTTCCAATGATTCTTTGAGTCCAATGACTATCTCTAGTCTTTCTTCGACTTTCTCTTTTTAAATGTGAGAAGTGAATTTCCATGCTCCTGACCTAAAACACGTGAGGCCCACCCTTCTGTGGAGTGTCTAGAGAACTCCTTATGGATAGGACATTTTATAGCTGACAGATACCTTCGGATAAAATATAAGGCACAGAAAGTGAACACTGGTTAGGAAAAGTAGCACTTGCTATGCCTCCATAGCGAAAGTATATCTGTTATGTAATTATAAAATTAATTACATTTATTATATAATTAAATCTATTATTTTATGTTCAATCTGAAAATATGGGAGGGACAAAATACGGTGCTTCCTTTCCACTTCCTCCTCCAATCATCCACAGAATGTAAATAACGAAAGCACACTTTGGGTACTTGTAAACTGGTAGATAATTCCACAATAGTTTGAGTAAGTAAAAAGCTGATACTTTCGTTTAACAGTAAATCAGAAAACCTAAGCATCCCTCTGTACCTTACAAGGTACAAGATGTTGCCAGCAGCCAGACAAATCATGATTATCTAAAATTCAAGGGAATAGCAGGATTCTTTGACTTATTTCCCCTCTACTTATGCAGGATTTTAAAGTCTATATTCAGAAGCATGGTTTACTTATTTTTATGTCCCACACACTCAGTAAGTGTTGAATTTAACTAAATATCAGAAGCAAGGCCTTAGTTTATTGAGATTTAGCTCAAAGATTGATACTGGGAAGCAAAGCAAAAAGAAGAAGAGTTTTCTTTGAAAGGCCTATAAATGGTAATCTCCATACATTATGAGGAACCGCCTCATCTCTGCAGTTACAGGTGAAGCAAATTCATGTATTAATAATATGGTATACACAGTGGACCCTAAATCTGGTTCTGCCAACAGAAGTACCTAGAGGAGAGGGATGGTAAAAATTCAAGTCTGAGAACACCATCCTTAGCATGTTTAGCAAAATCCCCCACGTGGTACTAAGACACAGATTTGGGGACCACCATTTGTTGGGGACAAAAGAGCCCTGGACTGAGAACTGGGTTCTGATATCTGCTGCACCACAAAGTAATTACTTGACCTTGAGCACCACTCAGTCTGTCTGTCCTCTATGCATCCTACGAGGATTCATGGAAAACAAACTACTATCATCTCTGGGTTTCAACTTCCTTGTCAGTAAAATTAGACCATTGGAATGGATGATTTCTGAAATCCCGCCAGCTTCTAATGCTACCCTATAATCTACACTATGATCATTCCTCTTGCATTTGTCAGGTACAGCCTTATATCGAGTAATTGTACATCTGTTTTAAGACCCCTATTGAATTAAATTCAGCAAATATACATTGAAAAACATATTGTAACTAAACATAGCACAAGATACAAGCATGGAACACCTACTGGGAAAAACCTGAATCTTGCTTCTCGTATTCTAAATTTTTAATAAATATTTTCTGTGAATGACTGAAAGATTGAATGGATAAGTAGAAATTGCTCACTAGTTGAACCTCAATTTCCTCAACAACAAAAATGCTATGCACAAAAATTATTTTTTAAATCAGGGATATAAAATGGATTTTATTTGAAGCTAACTGTGAATGATGGGGAACTATGTTGTGAAGAAGTACGCTACTAAATCCAGGAGAAAAGATACCAGAGTCAATTAGCAATGTCTAGACATACATCTGTCATTTCTGTTGTAAACATAAATGCTTGGGTTTATTCATTCAAAAAATACCTATTGCCAGACTTTTTGGTGCCAGTCACTCTTCTAGGCTCTGAAAATGCAGCAGCATCTTGTTAGTAGGTGAGACTAACAACAGGCAAACAACTGTGTAAAAGAGATAATTTCTGATAGTCATAAGTGGCATGAAGTATACAAAATGAAGCAGTAGGGTAGAAAGTGATAGAAAAAGGTGATAACATTGTGTAGAGAAGGCTTTCCTGAGGAAATGACATTTGAACTAAGTAAGGCCTGAGTGAAAAGAAGCAGCCAGACACTAAGAGAACTGAGGGAAGTAGATTCCCAAGGAAACAGCTATTGCCAAGGCCTCCAAGAGGAGGCACCCTTCATGTGCTCAGGGATGGCAAGAAGGCCCATGGCTAGAGTGTAAAAAAGATGGGGCAGGTGATATACTAGGTGATACCAGAACAGGCTCAACCTTTACTTTTACAGGGCCAGACCCACTCTCTGCCCCCTTAGATTTTCACCTCCAGACCCTTCATCCCATGGGAAGATAGGCAGGTCTTGCTACTTGTGTGTGTGTGTGTGTGTGTGTGTGTGTGTGTGTGTATACGTACACACACCTCCACTTGTTTTCCAGGCTCTATTAGAACCTCTGCAGGTGAAGTCAGGTTTCAATAGGTTTTAAGCTCCCCATGGGGTTAAAATGTACAGCAGAAGTGAGAAACATTGCACTGTGCAAAAAGTAAAGACTTATGATATAGCTGAGTTTAGGGCCCAGAAAATAGTAAGGAAGGGGAATGTAGTATAGTAAATATGTTTAGGAAAGTTTGGGTACAAAAATACCCTCAAATCTTTAATTTATTCCCTAAGACATATAAAAAATATCTTTTCCTTATGGCCTCACAACTCTCAGAAATAATTCCTACTTTACAAAGATAAATATATTTCAACTAACATTTGTAATCTTTGTACACAGAGTTGTAATAAATGGTATAAATCAAAAAACAAAAAAGAAAAACAATAAAATGGATCCTCCCCTCAAGAAAGTTACAACCCAAACTATATATACCTACTTTCAGCCTCAGGAGCTTATGGATGTGACTTGAACCCCACACCTTGTGCAGCCACTACTTCCTCCCTAGTTTCATCCATTTCAAGTTTCAATCTTGTAGAGAATAGAAGCCATTACTTTCTATAAATGAAGATTATATAAGGGAGCTTAGGAAATCATAGTGATGATGATTAAAGACGATCATCAGGGACCTTCAGGAAACAAATGCTATATGTGTTCATAGCTACAACCAAATAAAAACTATGAAACAGGAATGACCTTTTATGTCCTCCAACTGGCCTGTGCAAGACTGACTCTCGCCTCCTAGCCGCTCTGCCATGCCCACCCTACATGCTTATCGATAACCCTGAGATGACAACTGAAAATAACTTTAAGTGCTACACTTCCTAAAGGTACTAACTTTTAACAGGAGCTTATTAAACACTCAAAATTTCCCAGATGAAAAGCAGTTAAGAGAGAGGATATATAGCCTTATTATTTCTAGCAATAAATTCTAAGATAGCTCTGAAAGGTATTATATTTACAAAGGGAAGAAAGGTCATTCCTGATAAAAGCTAACCAAAGTGTTATAGAATATGCCATATCACACCACCACTTTCTTAGCTTATATGTATACTCGTATATGCACATATTTTATTGAGTTCTTATTATATTCCAGTCATTATCCCACTTAATCCCATGAGAAGTTAGTACAATTAAAATCTCTAGTTACAGATGTGAAGAGTAGGACGTTGAGAGGTTAAGTGACTTACCTAAAGTCATACAGCTCAAATATGGCAGAGATGGGATAAGAAACC
This sequence comes from Rhinolophus sinicus, assembly GCF_057876585.1. Lineage (NCBI taxonomy): Eukaryota > Metazoa > Chordata > Mammalia > Chiroptera > Rhinolophidae > Rhinolophus > Rhinolophus sinicus. Next base: position 17,907,793 of record NC_142502.1, read on the forward strand.
AGGTCTAACTCCAAAAGCCCCACCCTACCCCAACCACTAATCTCCCTCTTTATACCCACATGGCTTATCCTACATCTGCCCAAACCTTTACTACAGAGGAGAAGCCAAAATCTGAAAGGCTTATAGCTGCACGGGTAAGCCCAAGTCATTGGGAGGTCTCTCCCAGGAGGGAGAGTCACACTGCTCTGTCACAAAGCCATGGACTCTGTGAACCCCTACTCACAGAATCAGCTTCTCAGATCTTCGAGCTCATTTGGTACCTCCACACCTAATGCCTGAATACCTCCCACAACAATCCAAGAATCTCACAAACACCTGTCCATAATCACACCAGAAACCAAACAAGGGAGGCTGGCTACCATGTGAACTAATGCTCCACGAGAAAATCAGCAGGCAGAGCATCCATCTGCTTCTGAGAATGAGTCAGTTCACAGCACTGTCAAATGAAAACATGCAGTCAGCACCCCAGGACTAGAGCCCTAGAGATTTCTAGAGAGACAGGATAAAGACTTTCTTCCCTTTAGCCCAATGAAAAATCTCCCTTGCTTTGAGAAATATAGGTGTGTTTGTTCGTTTCTTTTTGATTACAGGATTTTTCTGGACACAGAAAAAAGAAGGCATGCCTTTTTATCATCATTACCAGAAGTTAAAAATTTGAAGTTTTTTCAAGAAGTATCAAGTATGCTTTAAAAGAAATCAATACGTGGCCATCTTCATACTCTGACAATGTCTCCCTCTGTCAGTGGTTCTACTGCCAAACAAGAGCAAGCCTTAGAGTGGAACCGCTTTTTCTAGAGAAATACACATTTCATAACATGAAGAGAACTGAGAAGAAAGACCCAGTATGCACTTATTTTATCCTTTTCTGAAGTGGTAGTGGGCTACGCTAAGTGGTCCTCCTGGTCGACCAGGACAGGTATTGGCTGTAATTGTATCTGGCAGCTACTAGATACAATATGACTCAAGGACCTGATTTTTTTAAGACATTGACTATAGTGTAAACCCTGACAGTCTTTTTCTTCTTTGTAATAGGAATGAATGACTTAAGCTTCGATTGCCTGAGGCTTCCGTTTCAAAAAGGCATCCACTTCAAAGTCGGCCATCTCCAATAAACACAATGGCAGCCATGGGACAAGATCAATAGCCAGGCTGCCTCCCCTCACTGAAGCTCCTTTGTTTTAGAGATCTTGGTTGATTTCAATAACTGACCATTTGGGCTAGTATTTGATTTTTTTTTTCTCTTCTCCATTTTAAATGACCACTCTTGTGTTTTTAATTCACCAATAAAGAGCCCGGAAAACTCTAGGCCCCCACCCTCGAGCTCAATAAAAGCAGAACCCCAATCCCATGTACAACTCTCTTTTGCTCTCTCTACCCATCCATTACCTTGCTGCGTGGCCCTGATGTGCTGGGCAATTTCCACGTCCTATGAGTAATAAAACTGCATCTTTTCAAAGTTTCTTGATGGTTATTGCTGAAGAGCATCTTGCCATCATAAGAACCACAAGGGCTGGTCCAGCCACAACATTGGTTATTGATAGTCTGAGAGCAGTACAAAACAGTGACTTTTGGTAACAATCTTTGCCCTGGTTATTTACATTGTCCTTACTCATTTAAATAGGTATTCAAATGCTGACAATATCTAGCCCCAGTGTCATAAGCCTGGTAAGTCTCCTAGTGCCTCCTTATACAGATTATGTAGTGGTCACACACTGGGCTTTGGAATGTGACTGATTCATTCTGACCCTGTGTCTGTCACTTTTTTTACCTGTGAGGCTCAGAAAGACGTTTTTCATCTTTCCAGGATAATAACAGTACCTACCTTATAGTGTTATTGGGAGGATTGGATGAAGTAATGTACATGAAACACTCGGCACAGTGTCTGGTACATAATAAATGTTGTCATAGTTATTATTTTCATAATAATAACAAACATCTAAGTTATATTGTTGTTTTTGAGTAGAAGGTGGTGGGTCAGATGGTTGGGGGAGGGTAAAGGTGAAGCAATGGTCCATAAACAGATGAGATCCATTGTGAGGTAAAGACTGATTTTTCTCAGCGCATTTAGGAAGTACCTAAGCCTCGACCAGCTTTCACAATAGGATAACCCGACAACTGTATTATTCGTTTCCTAGGGCTGCTGTAACGAAGTACAAACTGGGTGGCTTAAATAACAGAAATTCATCATCTCATCGTTCTGGAGGCTAGAAGTTCAAGACCAAGATGGCAACAGGGTTGGCTCCTTCTGAGCGTGATGAGGGAAAAGTCTGTCCCATGCCTCTCTCCCAGCCTCTGCTGGTTCACTGGCAATCTTTAACATTCCTTGCTATTTAGATGCCTCATCCAATCTCTACCTTCATCTTCACGTAGTTTTTCCCTGTTTGCATGTCTCTATACCCGAATTTCTCCTTCTTCTAAGGACATCAGTCATATCAGATTAGGCCCACCCTAATGACCTCATTTTAACTTGATTATCTCTGTAAAGACCCTATCTCCAATTAATGTCACATTTTGACGTACTGGCATTAACATTCAGACTGGGGGGCGGGGGGGCGCGGACAACACAATTCAAAACAAGAACAGATGGCAACAATGGGAATTACCTTTGAAAATGTTTTTGAATGTATGCATTTTAAGGTAAGTTTTTTCTTGAACCACTCAAAAATGTAAGAGAAAACACGTAAACTCAAGTGTGGCCCTTGTGCTAAATGGCATTATTATGGGGCTGGAACCTATATCTATTCATAAGCTTAGGGCATTGTTGGTTTTTAATTTATCCTTCTTAGAGAAATAGGAAGCCAAAAGATTCCAATATCATGGCCAGCCAAAATGCCTATTTGATTACCTTTTTATAGAACCATCATTTAGTTTTTCATTCAACATGTATTAATCAAGCATTTACTTGGTGCTTCATATCAGACCTTAGAAAGACACGGGAGAAATCTAAAATAAGTTACATGCTGTAAGGAGTGTTTTATCTACTCGTGAAGAAGTAAATTAAGTTTCTTGCTTTGCATGCCTTAAGAATTTTTGGGACATGGTCACTACGTAGTGGATCCAGAATGTGTACTCTCTAAGTCTGATTTTCAGGAATCCTTCCATGCTATTAAGGAGTGACATAAGGTGTGACCTTGTCATGTCACCAAGGGTGGCTTCATGGGTAGGTGTTGAGTGGAAATGTGCCTGTAATATGCCATCTTTCACATGTAGGATAAAGCACATTTTTATTCAAGTGCTATCCCCAAGGTAACACCTATTCGTCCAGATTAAGATTGAAGATTTGGCCCCGATAAGTATGAGCAATAATTCCCCAATCAATGAGTACCGAATAAATTCTACCCGAGATGAATACCATGGAAAAACGTGCTGCAAAAGGCAGAGAACACAATCTCCCCATATGCAGAAATGAATTAAAGCTATCCGTGCACGATGCCAGAGGGGACGGCAGCTTTGGGTGACAGGTGGCACGCCTCTCTGCCAAGGAGAAGGCGTTGCTCCTGGCAGTTTTTTTTTGTATGTTTTTTTTACTGAGACATGTGACCTAAGTAGTGGCATTTCACAGCTGAGAAACCAGCTTGTAATATGCCTTTTGCCTCACTGAGAGGCAGGCCACATGTCCACAGAGGCTGCAACTCTAGCTGCAAAACATCGCAATACATTCGCCTGCATACTTCTTATGTTCAAATATTTATATTACTGTGGAAATGTAAATGGACTGTATGGTCAATGACAAACAAAGAAGTGGCTTTCCTGCGAAGGTGTCACTTTCTGACACATATGCTACAAGGAGGAAAAAATAAAGACCAAAAATATCAGTGGGCAGGAAAAGTTAAAAATAAGTCCCTATTTATCAGTCTTTGGAAGAAATTTACAAAAGAAGGTCTACTCTATTTTGACTAAATTAGGACATGGAAGACAAATTCAAACTCTGACATTCTCCAGACTCTGACATCTGAGTCTACTTTTCCAATCAATTCTTCCACAACTCCCTTTTCGGTAACTTCTACTCCAGACCAATTGAACAGCTCACCACTCTACCATTGTCTATCTATCTGTTAGTGTTTTAGTCAGAGCCCGCATGATTGCCTTCATGGGAAATTCCTTCTCCATCTAGCTCTTTATTTGCAAGGCTAGCTAGAATCTAAGAAAGACTCACTCTAATGCCACTTATTCCAAGATTCCTACCCAATGTCCCCACCTAGAAGTAACCTCCCCCTCCTTCAAGCCCCACACCCTCTCCTCATTAACATGACGATGTGGCAATAATTGTTTCTCTGTCTCTCCTTCTGGACCATAAGCAATGGCAGGAACTACAGGATATTCACAATATTATTTTACTGTATAATCATACATATAGTCACATATATCATATATATTTTTTACATTAACTATAGCATCTGTACAATGTCATATGGATATTTGCCTATGTTACCAAACTTGATTGACATCAGCAACCTGGATAGATTTTTGATATCTGATGCCTGTCACCCGCAGGATGATAAGTAGGGTCTGTATTTGTCGAGTAAATGAATTGACTGGTTGGCTCACTGATAGGAAGCTGAGGCTTGCCTTTCAAGCCAACATAGAGAGACTAAGGGTGGAAGAAAATCAGAGAGTTGGTCAAGGCTGTGAAGATATACAGGTAAGTGATCTGGAGATGCTTCAGGGGTCACAGAGAGAGAACGCTGGGCTACAGTGTAAGTCTTTCCTCTTGTAGTAACTAGATGTGTGCAACCTCGGGCAAATCACTTAATCTCTAATTTTTGTTTTCAAATCAGGGACTTGGATAAATGTTTCTACCTTCACTACACAATCCATCATTCTAAATAAATGCTCAGTAGAAATAGTTGCCTATAACTTTCTGGGAAAAGCGGAGGCCAGGAGGCAGTTATTAATAATCAAAATGAGACAATAATGACATACGCTGCAGTAGAATATAACACAACTAGCAGTTCCACATCGGTTCATAGTGGTGGTCTGGAAAGGAGACATGACAGACCGTTTACAGACGAGAAGACACACTGAAAGTGGTTCAATGACTCGTCTAGAGTCACAAGGGTAGCTGACCGAGGAAGGGGGATCAAACCCAGTTTCTCCCACTTGGAACACGTCCCACTGCACATAAGCACTAAAGTCTAAGGGAGGACAGAGAATACAGGGCATCCATGTTCATAAAAAGAAGACAATGAGAAAAATATGACAACTTGAGAATTTTAATTGACAGTGACTGCAGTGTTTTTCCTCAATTATTAGAAAGGTAAAAAGTGAAAAGGGATATTAAGAAGCATCTACCCACGAAACATGAAATTAATCAGATATTTTCTTTGCTTTATTCCACTATTATAAGAAAGAAGCAAGTGAAAAATTATTTATGAAGAATTTAGTAAAAACCAAAGACTTCCAAGGTTGTTGGTTCTTGGAAGTTGAATAATTAGTCTACTGTCTTGCTTCATTTACATTTATAGTAGGCAATAAGAATTGATATGAAGCCTGCAAGCTCTTAAATCATCAAACTCCTTACTGAGGCAGAAAAAGGATTGAAACAAAAGTCCTCCTTACTTAAATCAATTAAACAAATATTTATTGACTGTCTACTATATGCCAGACACTCTTCTAATTGCTGGGGAGACACCAGTAAACAAAACAAAGATCCCACCCTCCAGAAATTTACTTCCCATTGGGGGAAATATTCTACTGGGGCAGAGTATTCTACAAGGAGAAGGCATATATGTAACCAAAAATTTGATTAACTACAAAGCTATTACACTCAGCAATTATTCAGGCTAGTTAATGCATATTTTAAAAAGTCATTGAATATAAGAAATGAATAGTTCAACATCTTTGCTATAATTTCCTAAATATGAACATTTTAAAAGCCATTCTTTGCCTTTCAGAAGCATAGAACATTGCCTTGAGACACAACTCAAGGAAATAATTCATAAATGTGTGAGAAAGCATGTACAATGAGCCATCATGGAAAATACATTATCAGAGGGGCTTACAGAGGTTCTACCCTTATTGTGGTCCATGAGCCTCAATTCCACCTGAGAACCTAGTAGAAACCTAGACTCTCAGGTCCACCCCAGGCCTACTGAATCAGAATCTGCAATAGAATGAGTTCCACGGGTGATCTGTCTGCACGCTGAAGTTTGAAAAGTACTGCTCTAGAAGAGCCTAAAAATAATCTACTAAAAGGGAGAATATACGCAGTTCAAACGTTGATCACTCACTCAATTTTTTTTCATTTTTAAGAAATTGCTCTTTTTCAAGTAAAATTTTACTTTTAAAATGACATACAAGGATATTACATACTAAGTTGTTTTTCTGCGTTACCAACATAGAAGAAAAAAAATAAAATTTGCCTTTTCACAGTTCTAAATCTGGCATTTCTAGCAAAAAAACTAATGGTAATTCATCCTTCACATGTATCAACACATCGGGCCTCCCTCTACTCTGTGTTTTAACTTTACTTGCAGGAGTAAGAGACATTGGGTGTTTTTTGATGTCTCAGCCTGCGTCATGATTTCCCAGGTTACATTATGTTGACCTTAGCTCAAAGGAGAATGAAGTAGCATCAGCACTGAGCTGCCTAGAGCACGCAGCAAACACCAGGCAACAAGCAATTATGGTCTGGAAGATGCATGATGAGAACACCAGGAAAAGTTAGGAAGTGAGTGAAAAGCAAGATACCTCTCTATTTGTCACTGAACAGTCATTGTAGACAGATTGATGCTTCCCTAAAGGTAAGAAGAGAAAACAGGAAAAGGGGCTGTTATGAATTACGGAGATAGAGCAGCCCTACTCAGTGTTGACCCTGGAAGCGAATGTTGCATCTACACATACACCTGCCAAAACCAGGTGAACTATCCCAACACAGCCACATCGCAGACCCCACAATGCACTGAAAAGGAAAAGACAGCAATGGGCAGAGCATCTAGGAGTCAGGGGATGGACTTTTTCACTAATTTGAAGAAACATGATTCTCCTCTTGTATAAGGTCAACACTCAAGGATTCTTCTGTACACACTAAATACATAGAAAAAATGTTTCCATCTTCAGCATATTCAGCTATGAGTATAAAATAACCTCCCCCCTACTTTCCACACACAAAAAATAAAAACAAAATTAAAAAACCTCTCAGCCTGTCATAACCATCTGACTCATAACATGAAAACGTCAATAAAGATGGGTGCCTGCGGTGGGGTCACTTGCATTTATGTATCTATTAATATCCTGTCTTCTCCTAAAAATGAAGTTGAGGCATTTTACAGTAATAAAAAAGAAGTATAAAATAATCATGTTGAAGTAAGGTGGAAGAAGTTAACATCTACACATAATCTAAACATTTTTCTATAGTTGAGCATTAAATTTAGCTTTGAGCTTCCTGGTAGGCAAAGAGAAAAATTAAAAATACAATACTCTCATTACCGATTAAGATGAAACATGTCAGTTCCTTAAGAGAGATAAGTGATTTCATAACATTAAAATCTAAAAAGAAAAAATCTAGAAAGAATTGTTAACAATGTACTTTAAACAAGGGGCATTGAACAACACAATAAGCAAAAATTTTTAACAAAAAGGTGAAAATTATGAAACATTATTTACATTTTTAATTCTTGTGCTGACTTTACTATAGTACCATTTGTGACAACATGGATGGTTTTTGAGATTATTATGCTAAGTGAAATAAGTCAGACAGAACTAGTCGAGAACCATATGATTTCACTGATACGTGGGATATAAAACTGAAAACAACAAAAGAACAAGACAAACAAATGAAGAAACAAAAACTCGTAGACACAGACAATAGTTTAATGGTTACCAGAGGGTAAAGGAGGAGGGGGATGGTAGATGAGGGTAAAAGGGATCAAATATATGGTGATGGAGAGAACTGATTCTGGGTGGTGAACACACAATGTACTATACAGATGATGTATTACAGAATTGCACACCTGAAATCTATGTAACTTTACTAACCATTGTCACCCCAATAAACTTTAATTTAAAAAAAAAGAAAAGAAAAAATAAATGAAACGGGTGTCATTAAAATGAAATTTAGAATAGGCAATTCTTCAGGAAAAGTAATAAAAAGTCAGGTATGTAGTGTTACGGAACCAATGTTATACTGAGTGATAGGTAATGATCTCTTAGATGATATTCTTACATATCAATTCCCTCATTTGGCCTTATGACAGGAGCTGGATAAAGGATAATTCTAGGTTATGATCTCGGTATCCTATGTAATTAACTAAAGAAAGATTCTGGTGTTTTGGGTATCAAGCCAGCAGGGGGCCACGTTAATGAACTGCTATGAAAGCTGACTCCTGGCTTGAATCTGGGGGCTGCGCACACTGGAGAGAATATAAAAACAACATGAACTAACCGTAGTAGAAATACATGGTTTCCAATCTCAGTTGGGCTCTCCAAAAATTTGCTCTACTTGTATTTGACCTGCTCCCTTCCCCTTCCCATTCCCTTCTTTAAATAATTGAGAAAACAAGAGCTACCAAATGTTATTTTCAAACGTTTTCTCCTTTCCCCACACTCATCACCACCCAAAGGAAAGTCTTCTCCTATTCAAGTGTGGCCCTGCCACAATTTCTTCCTGCCTCCTTAGCATCTTTGCTTCATAGATTATCTTCAACATTTCCTTTCCTACCACGCTTTTCATCCTCCCTTAATGCTGTCTTTCCCATCCTAGAGAATGTTTTCACTTAGAAGTGCATCTCTGTCTAGCTACCAACCTCTCTCTTACCTTCCCCACTCAGTCTCTTAGAACGATGCAATGTACCTGCAGCCTCCCCTATCTCCCGGCCTCTGCCCTTCTAATAGGCTTAGATATTAAGAGATTATTGGAAGGGAGGAAGCTAGGAGAAAGTGGAGGCTACCGGTAAGAGAACCATTTCTATAACTCTCCATTCCTGTCAGCTCTCTGTTACTGGTCACTGTTGACTTCTTAAAACTCTCTCCTCCCTTGGCTTCCATGATGTCTGTCTTTCCTGGTTCTTCCTCTTTCTCCTTCTAGTTTTCTAATTGTTCCTTCTTCATCCCTTTTCTGGATCCTCTTCCTAATTTTCACCTTCCTCACAGTTCTGCCTTTGACTCTTTTATTTTCATGCTACATTCTCTCTGTGAAATCGCGTCCACTTTTGTGTTTTAACTATAGCTGTTTGCTGATAAATCTACCTCCCTTTCCAGAGTTTTGGTCTATGGAGTCTCTTGAATTCATTGCCCCATATACACCTCAAATTCAACCAATGTAAAATATATGTTTTCCCAACCTGTGATTCCTCTTTTATTTCTCATATTTTTCGCTACAAAGTAGAAACCTGGGAGTCATTTTAGACTTCTCTTTCTTCTTGATTCTCACAATCAGTCAGTCACTAAATCTTCATCTCCCTAAGTGGCTTTTAAATCTATTCTCTCTTTTCCATCCCCATTGACTCTTCTTTTACTAAAGCTCTCATCATCTCTTGATTAAACTGAGTAATTAAATTGACCTTTTCTCCACCACTCTCCCAGCCATCAATGGGGGAGTGGTGGAGTAAAGGCCAATTTAACTTGTGTCCTAGCTTCCAATCTGATTCCTTTCCTTAATCTGTCATCTCCAAAATTTTCAGAGTCCCCTTTCCAAAATATAATTCTATCCTGTTTCTTCCCTGTTTAAAATCCTTCACTGGATCCCCATGCTTACAAAATAGAATCTAAATTTCTTGGCTCGACAAGATTGTGTCTTCATGACCTGGGCCTTTCCTCCCTTTTCAGCTTGATTCTTCCCCACTTCTTTTACCTAAATATACACTTCAGAATCAATGATACATTTAGAGGTCCTTGAGGATAGTTTATTTTCTGTAGCAAACGTTTGCTCATATTCATTTCTCTGTGCCTTCCTCATAGTCCTCTGATGGAGTGAACTTCAAATTTCACCTTTGAGAAGCTTCTATGAACTTTCATCACTTCTTTCCTTGGCCCTCAGAAAGCTTGTCACATTTCTCTCTGTTACCTCTCTCAGTCATGCCTACGCCTATGGTTACATTTATCAAACTGAGTGGTAATCATTATCCAGTGAACCTCTTGATAGAAAGATTATAGTTCATCTACCTCTCGTCATCGGAAAGTGTAGCAGAGGGTCTGGCCCAGAGAAGGTTCTCACGGAACATTTATTTAATTAAGATAGAGATCTGAGCATATATTCTTCTTTACCAACAGAGTAATACCTGTTGATCAAAAAGTGAAAATAAAATAGTATATTTATTTTTGCAGGAAGATATTATTTATTTATTATAAGTTGTTTCCACTGTTTAATTATCTGCATATCACCTTTTAAATTCTATTGCAAACAGTTTCTCCTCTTGAACATACTGTCAGCAATTTGTTTATTGATCTTTTTTGTCCTACCCTTTGTAACGTACAAATTGAAAACTGTGTTAGAGCACCACAGAGAACAGACGAAAATGCCTTGGAGTCTCCAAGGAATAGCTGTAGAATAAGCTGTCGAACCCAAGGGCTTTCGCTTAGGGCCCCATGCTGTGGGTACAATTGTTATGAAAGGAGAAAAGGGGAGTTCAAATGTGCTGCTCAAAGTTAGCAAATCTGCACGATATAGTATATCTTCTCTTTTTATTTGCACACCCCTGCCCCAGGACATTCCTGTATTCACTTCACACAGGCTCACTTAGACTAAGGACATCTTTTTAATTAAGGTTAGAATAGCCTGATGACAATAATGATATCTTACACTCATCTAGCTCTATACACAGCACTAGCTCATCTCATCTGCACACTAAACTGAAGGGGTTGGTTTGGTCCATTTTATCCTGATGGCTCTCTAAGCTTGGTTAATTACATGAACCCTTTAGGTTACTCTTACTCCTGAACCCCCAGAATCCAACCTTAGCCATCGTCTTCCAATGTTTTGTCTTTATCCAGTATACACTGCCCCTGATTACTTGTTGTAGAGATGATACCACAGAACTATCTGAGCGAATGTGACTCACAGCCCTCACAGAGATGGAATCCTTTGTTGTTTCATTAAAAAAAAGTGCTCCTTTCTGGTCTTAATTTGCTGCAGTGAAGGGACTGGGAAAAAATAACAAACTGATAATCTCAACTAGAGCTTCATGTGGAATAGCCACTAATATAAGTTGGAAGTTCATTTACTCTGAAAAAGGAGCTTTATTACAACATGGTAACAAGCACAAATATGGAGGTAGAGCTGCTCGGATCCAGAGGAGAAATTAAATCAAGTAAGAAAATGGTTGGACCCAGATTTTCCATGGAAATACGGAGAGCAGGTAAGTGGGGAGCAAGGGAAGTTTAAGAGGTTTCTCTTGGTCAGAGGCTAGCTGATGTTTACAAGTTCAGAGACAGAACAGCTCTTGATGATATCAAGATGCAAGACTAAGGTCAGAGTGGGTAGGTGGCTGGAGAGGAGGCAAAGGACACAGAATTGAGATCATTGAACAATGAGAGCTATCAATGAATGTCAGAACCACCCCAAAGTATGGCAAGAGTTGACATTGAAGGGAAGAGTATTAGCAGTGAGAATGCATTTCCAGTGACAGAAGAGTCTCCTGGAAGCTGCAAATAACAGCCACAAAGTTGGGAAGAACGTAGCTGGGCTGGATGACGTAAACCTCACAGGAGAAAGGAATGCATGAGAGTGGATCATGGGATTTAAAAACTAACAAAGAAGCAAATCTTGGTTTAAGAAAGTATCCGACACAAGCCTGTGTAAGTCGCAGCTTGGCTACTCACAAATTTTATGGTCTTGGGCAAGTCACTTTTATTTCCCTGGGCCTTTGTGTTCTCATTTGTAAAATGAGAAAGCTTTCTGAAATCTATGGCAGACGCTGCACTTTTATCTTAACCATGAATTTCATTTTTATCTTATGTGACTAGGTTTTAGGGTAAAACATCTACACCTGATTAACTAATTTCACGCATTTGCTCAATAGTCATCAGCTAAGAAGGACTAATACCTTAAGAATCAATCTCTTTGGTGGGAGTTTAATGAAAGCTAGTTGTACATACCATTTCCTTGTCCTCTGAAATACCGGTATGAGGTAAACATCTGGTAGCAATTATCATTTAAATTGTACAAATAAAACTGAGAGGAACACACAGTATTTCCCATATCTTTTGTGCATTTATTTTTCTTAAAAAGTGATTAAATGTACTTTTTTGTGACCCATGAGACGATAACTACCTACCGTGTTTCCCCGAAAATAAGACCTAGCCAGACAATCAGCTCTAATGCGTCTTTTGGAGCAAAAATTAATATAAGAACTGGTCTCATTTTGCTATAAGACTGGGTATAATATAATATAATATAATATAATATAATATAATATAATATAATATAATATAATACCAGGTCTTATTTTACTATAAGACTGGGTCTTATATACTATACTATACTATACTATACTATAATACTGGGTCTTATATTAATTTTTACTCCAAAAGACGCATTAGAGCTGATTGTCTGGCTAGGTCTTATTTTCAGGAAAACAGGGTATATACTGGGGGTGCCAAAAAAATGTGCACAATTGGACACGATCAGCATTGCTCAAGCAGTAGTTCACCATAATCAGAAGTGTCTGGATGCTGATGGTAACCACTTTGAGCACCTCTTGTAATTGCAGAAGTGAAACATGACTTGTGTTCCTCTTTTGTTATTGGTGTATATTAAGTATTACAATTTTAATAGTTTTCCTTTCTTAAAATGTGTGTACATTTTTTGGCACCCTCTGCAGTTCTATGTCTCTTCCAATGGACTATGGGACGCTTGAGGATAATAATAATAGAAATAATAATGATAATAATAGTTACTATTCTTTTCTGTGTTCCTAGCAACAAGACCAGTGTCTGACACAAGTAGACACGTGTTTATCAATGAATAAATGGTCATGTCTCCATTAGAAAGCAAAATAAATTACTTGATAAGCAAAGAACTGCTCCCCTAAATCTTCTTGTGGTTCAATTGCCAGTTAAGGCTTTTATATGAATCCTTTAGATAATTGCCTTGAATCTCAATTTGTTGGCCTAAAGTGACAAAAATAGATAATCTTAAAATTGATAAATGAGGATTTCTGATCACCAAGTTTGTGCTTGAGCCCATAAATTCGCTTCATAAAAACATTAATGCTATATTTGGTACCACTGTGCCTTAAGTTTAAGAAAGCAAAACTTCCCATGAGACTGAAGAAAATTAAAATTATAATTTTTCATGTAAATTAAGATTCAAAATGGTGCAGACATTCACAGAGAACAATTAGGCAAGAAACACAAGTAGAACTCACACACGTAAATTACATAAATATTTCTCTGTAAATTTAAAATCTAACAGTAGCTCTCTGATGGATAAGCAGCACATCATTTTGACAAGACTTCATGTCTTAACTTGATTCTGGTTTTCAACTACAGCTTCTCTGAAAACTGACAATCTTCTCCTACTGAGATATTGCTTCCAATCTAATATCAGCACAGTGCCCTCTGAGTTCTTTTTCAGTGGTTGTAAGGTGCTCATTAAACCATTCTGCCCTCGACTTTGGTTTCTCAGCTCTCTGTGGTCTGACTAAAGGCCATGTTAGAAATATAGCTTTTGAAAACAAAAATCTCTTTATGGTGACACCAACCCAGCCACTGCTCAGAAAGTTATTTAAAAACCCATGAAACAGTCATTGCATATTAGCTCCATAGATTATTAGGAGAAACATTTTAGTGTCTGAAGAGGAACAGCAACTGGCAAGCCACATGATGGAAACATAAAATAGAAGCTGCCACTACCATCTACCCTATTCAGACCAGCTCTTTATAAAATTTGTTCCGAGGCAAATGAAGTCTCAGAGTGATTGATGGTAGGGCAGGAGAATCAAGAAGAGCTGAAGCTTTCTCATAATAATAAAGGGGTCTCTTTTTTCCATCTTTGTATTTCACCTTAATCTTTTGCACATAGTAGCTCTTTACTAAATACTGATTATATAATTTAGAAAATGGGTTTCATAAGCCTAGCCAATATAAGAGAAAATAATATAAAAACTTGAAAGTATGGCAATCTGGGACCATTTTTGGTAGGAGTAAATAACTGTATTTTTCAACTGGCATCAAGATTACCACTGCAGCCCAGCATCTGTAACAATTGATATTTATAATGATTACATTGTATAGTCAAGAAAAGTGTCTATTAAATCAGCAATCTCTTTAACAGAGTTTAGGGAACTATGTAATACAGATTGCAAAAATCATTTTGTGAAATATTTAAAATACAAAAGATTAGAGTTTAAAGACACCGACTCTCAAGTTTCCAGGTAGGTCAGCTGGAGAATCAAGGTTCTGGGTAAACAAGGTTTACTTGGATGTGAACAAATGTTTTTAATCACAAATAGAGAACCTCACAATTATCTCCCACTTTTCTTTTGTCCACACACCCACTCTGGCTAATAATGTATGGGTTTTTTGCCAAAGTTCACATCAAATTCAACATATTAAGTCTAAGTCCACCCTGTTTAAACCTAAAAAAAAAAAAAAAAAAATGGTTTGAAGTCTACTTATCACAGGCCCGTCAATTACACCAAAATCTCCCGGTCCTCCGGAATTGCAAAACTGAAGATTTGCCCCTAACTCTTTGCTACATCAAATTCTCCCATAAAGTACTCCTTTGGAATGCTTTTTATACTTCCCAATTATTTTAATAACCTATTACCTAGAATTCTATAATAACTAACTTTTTCACAGTTTTTTCCCCTCCCTACCTAATGTATCTCATTTACACATTTCAGTAAGAATTTGTTTTCTTTTAATTATCTTTGAACCACATCAAACTCTGTTTGAACGTATCTTTCTTGAAACCAACACTCTCTGGAACAAGCTTCAATGTTCTCCATTATTTGTCTTTCATATCAATAAAAAATCACAAAATCACAGATAAGAACCCACGCTGGAGCTGACATCTTTGTTAGGAGTTCCTGGCCTACACTCTCCACTCCCGGGAAGCAGACCTGCTTATTTTATCCCCCAGAGGGACACTCTTACTACAGCCTCTAACTTTTACAAATGCCATATTAAAAAAAAAGAAAAGAAAAGAAAAGAAAAGGAAGAAAACTAATCAAAATTCCCTTTTCTCTAGCTTTTTTCTAGCTAATGATACTAATATTTTCTTTCGGTGTTCCCTAAATTCTATAAAGTCATGTTTTTAAATGTCTATAACTGTAATGATTTATTTTTGCTTGTTTCTATTTGTTTTACATGTGTACAAACTATAGTCCCTTTAGAGTATAAAGTATCTAGTAACTGAGACCAAGTCTTCAAATTTCTTATGTATGGTGTTTTGTATAATAATTCAATGAGAGTTGAATATCTATTGTGATGGCTTTTCATTTAAACTACTATGTTTATATATTTACCTATAAAGAGGTACATTATGTAATGGAAAATCCCACTGTCAAGGGAATTCACAGAGCAAACCAGGGAGTGGTTCAATAGGGATGGGCTCTGAGACTCTATACTTGATCTCTCTTACTCAGTTTTAATGTATGTAATTAAATCCTGAGGACACTAAGCTGAAATCCTAAAATGAATTAAATAATCAAAATCCCAGAACGTACTGAGAAGGCAGATTTAAGCTAACAATTTTACATTTAAAAAGAAACAAACAACAAAAAAATTCTACTCTTAGATCTAATAATAATATTAATAATAATATTAATAACTGCTCAAGCCTAAAAGGGAGAGGATACGGCCTAGTAGCAGTACATATTTTAAGAAGGACTTTTGGATAATCATTTATCTAAGAAATACTTGAGTTATCTATGACGACGAGGACACTAAAAACTAGAATATATGGGTGCAGGAACTGGTGAGGTATGCCATAAAAGAGAGGATTTATGGATGATAAATGTCACATGGAAGAGAGATTTGAATTGTTTGAATGACTCCCAGGAGTTAATAGAGAATTGGTCAAAATTTCAGGGAGATAGGTCATTACATAGAAAAACTGACTAATAGGTGAAATTCTGCTTCTGCGTTTGAGTCCTATATTCTCTCACTATCTTACAAACCCTAATCACAATTTAGAAACTGAGATCATATGGGAACTACATCTTGGCAAAGATGTTATCCTGGTGTTTTAAGCATCTTTAATTGATTGGCCTAAATAACCTCTCCAGACACTCCAATTCCTTATTTTGTGATAAAATACAACAATTTGTTAAGATAACTTACGGTAATATAGGTTGGAATCAAGCTAAGAAAGATATAAAGAAAGTTACTGGTGCATAGATAGGAAACATATTTTTAGAAATAAAATTTTTATATGTAATTGCATTAGCAAAAGTAATACTTAGCTGATGCATTTATGACTTAGGAGGATTTTCCTCTGATGCCGTTAGACTTTTTATAAGTAAGTTTATGTCAAATAGAAAAATATCTTCTGAGAAGAAAATTATTGGATTTTGCAAAGAAGCCAAAAAAGCCAATTTCAGATCAAAGATAAGCAAATGTCAGAAAAGGTACACCACAATGAAAACATAATTTTTTTACAAGGGTAACTTATAGTGAATATTTTCAAAAAGGAAAGTGACATCACTAAATCCCTTATTATGTCAATGCTCATCTGACACTAAGGGACAAAATACAAGAGAGAAAACCTTAAAACAAATGAAATGTACCCAATCCGAAAAAAACTTCTTGAAGCTACAAGCTCAAAGGATGGTTTGTGTTGTTTTTTTTTTATTAGACTTGTCCAATGCTTTCAATTTAATCAACTAGAATTATTTTAAGTACTGTATTTTACGACCTTTCAATATGAAAAATTTGGTTTTGATGGGAATATGCATTTGATCAGAAGGATGGAATACGGTGTCCTTGGCCGAGATACTCTTCACAGAAGATGGCTATTTTTGTATTGTATGCTTGGCATATTTAAAGACGTACATTCCAGGTGAGTAGCCTGCTCTAAAGGGCATTCCATTTTTGTGTGTGGATATGGCTCTGGTGCTTGAGTGAGTCCCCCCACCCTTTGACAGATCCTATTTCAATATTCCCCTCAGGAACCCATCCTGAAAATTTTCCGGAGAGGCTATGGCAGGTAGTTTCACGTGCACTGATTCTCTTGTAGGTCAGGTAAAGTGACAGTTGTCATGACCAGAGGACACATGTGGTACCAATAATGTGGTAGAAGACTGAAAAATATGCAAAAAAAAATAAATAAATAAATATATATATATATGTATATATATATATATATATATATATATATATATATATATATATATATATATATATAACAACTGAATTCTAGCCGGTTAAAAAACAAAACAAAACCATAAAATACCCCTAAGCTTAACTTTACAATAAAATGAAATAATACAGGGATATAAAAACAATTGGAGCACTCAACGACTAGGGTGCTCCATCTGTGACTTTAAAGCCCATCAAAATTAAACACAAAAACCAAGGCAGTCACTTAGAAATTTTGATGCTCACTGTACTAGGCTAACTTCTAATAAAAGAAATTGTGATGTTAAAATGACAAGAGAATGGCTCATTTGGCAAGGAGAGGTGAAGGTCACTGAAGTTTCCAGAATTTCTAAGCTCCAAATTGCTAATATCCAGACAAACTGACTTTCTTCCTGAATAGTGCCCAGATGGCAGAGACAATAGTGATGTGTGGTCTCACTTTTTTTTTTTTTTTTTTTTTTTGACAAGGAACTGTCACCAGTAGGTGACCCCATCAGTCTGAAGGCAGGAAAATTACTAAATGATGCAAGAAGGTGCCTGCAGGCCAATATACCCTGGGTCCCTTAGAAGCAAGAGGGCAGAGCCTTAGGAAAAACACATTTTCAGTTGGAGTTTATACAAAGGAGGCTGTGACATTTCTTTGCAGATAGAAGAAATAGAAACAATTTACTTTCCACAGATTTACGTCTAATAAGAGAAGAAATAAATTCTCTTTGAGAAAAAATATGATAGCGTATATAAAAGGCAAGGCAAATTGCATAATCTCTTGGTAATAAAATAGACACCAAAGTTAGCTCTGATGCTGTTCTATGAATGCAATCTAGTCTGGAATCAACTACAATAATGGCATGAAGACATTATCTCTGCTACACAACATCAGTCAGAAGGCAGAAAGGAAACAAAGTCCAAACTAACAAAAGGGTGAAATTTTAATACGAGCCCTTCCTCAACAAAATTGACAAACACAAGTGCAATTCATTTTCAAAAACCATAATTCTAGTTGTCAGAAAATAATCCACGATTAGCCATTATTTTTAGCAAAGTGAGGCAACTGGAAAACAGCTTGAAGAAAGCAGGGTGGGGGGGGGGTTCTTCTCTCAACTGCTCTCCACTCCCCCCAAAATGATATAATAGAATATGGAAAATAAAACTACTGCATACAAATGATGAAGTATGACTCCTTCTTGAAGAACGAATTGACACTTCTAATATCTGTAATCAATTACGTAGCTCAATTATTAAATATTTAAATAAATCACATTCAATCTAGATTTTGCCATTACCTCTTATGCTCTCTAACGCTAATAATTAACAATTTTTAACTTGTGCTTTCAAGGTGTTATAGTTAAGCACTAGAGGAAACTATATTCAACATTAAAAATGTAGGAAATTAACATTAAAATGTAAGGGATTAACATCTGAACTTAAATTTGCATCTTAAAAAAGTAATATGAGATTTTGTTGAAAAAGAGGTATGCAGTTCACTATTTAAAAAATCAAGATTCAGAAATGTGAGTCAGTTGTTAGAAGTCACAATATTGCAGCAGAAAGTTTTTTTTTCCAAATCAAAGTCTGAAATTATAATGTATAATTCTACATTATTTGGGTTTGTTTGTCCTGAAAACTCTGCTCCCTTTATAAATTAAAGCATCAGTTTTCATTAATAACCATATAACCACTTCAGTAGGAATGATTCTTAATTTCTATCATCAGACTTCACACTAGTAACTGAATATTGTGTAACTGCTAAAAAAACATGAAATCGTGCAATGGCCTTTTTTTAATAATTTGATATTAAGAAATATGAATGCAGCAATACCCTCAAGATTCTCTTCCATATGCCAGCACATACATGTATGTGAATTGTCCTAGACATTAATTTATTACCAGGGTCTCATTTTCTTCATAAACCTGACAAGGGAGTTAAGAGCACATGACTCAAAAGTCTCATTTTATCCAAAAATTTATATAGACTAAGATAAAGAAAGAAAATCTTTATATAAGAAGTTCTTTGAGAATTTATGTCTATAAAACTCTGCAAATGTCAAAGTTTTAATCTTAGGTAATCCTACTTTATTTTTAAAAGCCATTTTAAACCTGATATCTACTATCCTGTCATTCGTCACTTATAATTGGTCTAACTTTAAATTCAAATGAGCAAATTCATTGTGTTAAAAGACTAGAAACCAAAACTCAAATCCTATCCAAGAGGTCATTAGTGTTATTTCTCCTAAAACAAGATAATTCTTAGAGGGTGTGGGGACATATGGACAATTTTAACACAAGCAGTAGGAAGAAAATAAATAAATGATTTACATTGCCTTTGTATTTAAGGCACCCGAGGATTTAAAATATAAGTTTCTGATATACTGGGGAAAATGAGTGCATTAATCCAACACTCACAGGTTAAGTCTCCTGTGTAAGAAGGGGCATGCTTGGACAAAGAAGCAGCTGCAGCTGATCAAGACAAGATCAAGCTTTCAGTACCAAGTCAGGGGACAGTGTTCTTTGCTTTTGTTTGTCTTGTTTGTTTGTTTCTAATTGCCCACGTTGGATGAATCTGTTAAGCTGGGAAAATCGGAGCCAGTCACTGAAGGGTGGGATAACACCATCAGCAAATAAGTCTTCCAAAAACACACACTCAGAAAATGAGGGCAAACAAATATGTGAGTCCAAACTCTACAGTTGGACACCGTGCATGGAGAGTTGAGAACCTTTTGGGCTCCTGCTACTCCCCAGAAACAGGATGGGACACCGTTTTCCTACACTGTAAGATGAGAGAATGGGGATAAAAGGCAATGCCTGGGTGGGCGTTTACTGAGAAGAGCAGTCTGTTTCCCACAGAGCTAAAATAAACAGGGAAGAAACCATTTTCCTAAGCACACATCATGCAATGCTCTGGCTTTTTCGGAACCTGTCTTTCCCAAAGGCAATGCCTACCTTCCGTGTGGACTGCAGAGACATACGTCCAATTGTAACGCTTGACTATATCAAGCATCGCTCTTGCCTGCAAAGTGTCAGAAGGGACAACCCTCAAGAAGTATTTGTACAGAGTTTTGTCACTCAGGTCGATGCTTGTGGCGGAATAGGCGATCTGGGGAATGTCAAAGAGCTGGAGCAGGTTCTGCACTTGGATAGCTACGGAGCTGGAACCCGGGCCGATCACGCCCGCAATGGGCTTCTTAGTCCTGCCTGGAGGGATCGACTGCCCGTCAGGCAAGCACCGGTTGAGTCCATCCTTCTCATCGCGAATGGAAATCAGAGAGTCCCTGATGAACTCAATGCTCTGTTCCAGAGCCACGGAGGAGTGCCAGCAGGAGTCCCGGATCTCACTGCCCAAGGTGATGTTGGGCAACAGGACGGGGTCCGCGTTGATCTTATCCAGCGTGTGGAACATGGCCTCCACCCTCTGGATGCCATACTGCTCCCTGATCTCCCCACACTTCCTCTCGGGCACCTTCTCGGCGGGAGGCTGGTGGTGGACTGAGAAGAGGGCCCCGATGATGACATCTCCGTCCATTCTGGCCACTGAGCGCTGAGATGAGGCTCCCGCCAGCAACACTCTCTTGCTGGGGCTTTTGGGGAGAAGGGTCATCTCCAGAAAGATCGCTGGGAAGAACACCACGAGGAGCCGGACCATGGTGATGAGGACGCGGTCCACAGCCGGCTGGCCACGTTCCCACGCTGGTCCCGCCAGCCGGGTCTGGACGTGCACAGTGGAGACGCCGCACGCCTGCCTCTCTCCGCGCGGTCCCGCTCGCCAGCACCTCTCGTCCAAAGCTTTCGCCGCCTGCACCACCGCCTCCTTCCCCTCGGCCTCCTCCTCCTGGTCCTCCACGATCACCTCCACTCTCTAGAGGCGTGTCTAGGAGAATTCCACTTCCCCCTCCTTCACCGGTGCCCCAAGGTAAACTGATCAAGGGTACAGTGGGCGTCGTGGCGGCTGCGGGAAGCTGGAAGCTGCCGACAAGAGAGGAAGAAAATCAAAGCTCCGTACCACTGGCGTCAAAACTCAAGGGTCAGTGATGTTAATAGTTGCGCACATCAGGATATGGGCCGGAGCGACAGCTTGGGAGGCAGCTCTGCTCCGGGAGCAAGGCAACGAGGCTCAGAGACACGCCGATCTGCCCCCTCCTCCAGCCTCAAGTCTCTTTCCGGTCCCCAAATACTCATTACGCTTACTGACTTTGGGGGTGGGGTGCAGGGGGAGGGACAGGGGAGCGGGCGCTAGGTCGTTCACCTTAAGAGAACTTTCAGGATTTGAAAAGATCAACTTTTCCCAGAAGAAATTTGCAAACTCTTTCTTTCATTTTAAAGGTGAAAGCGCTACTTCAAAATGAACTTGAACAAGGAGTGCACCTTTTACTTTAACTTTGAGGGGTTGAAGAGACCCTAAGGTACAACCCAAGTGGTGAATACAAATTTGCCAGCTTAAGGAAAGCCATAGTAGTTACTAAGGCAACACCTGGTAAAGTCTCAGCATGTCGGAGTTCGGTACGTCCCCTCCCTCCTCCCGCCCACCAAGAAGTCAGGCTTACAGTAGACGTTCAAGGAGAAAGGGTGCAGATAAGGTAACTTGTTTCCCCGCTGAGGATGGAGGGAGGGGGTGCAGGGGCCGCTGCACTCGCCTCAGTAGGGACTCGCCTCAATAGGGACCTTTGGCTGCGCACAGTTATTAGAACTGGAACGAAGGGCAGCTTCCGGGTCGCTCTGCCGCGGCAGCCCAGCCCTGCCGCCTTCAGCACCCTGGACAGTGCTGGGTCCTGCCACGGACACATTCTTCCGCAGCGCCGGGAGAACACTCTTCGACCACCGAGTTCGGATTCTTTCATACTCCCCACCCCCGCCCCCCGACTTCGCTTTTTCAACCACCCTCCCTGCATGCTTTACACACACACACACACACACACACACACACACCCTCCCCTCGCCTCCTCACCACCCTTCCATCCTCATTCTCTTCGCCTTGCAGTCACTGCTCCCTTAAGAAAATTCAAACCTGACCGCTTCGGGGGGGGCAGAGGCGCCAAATTTCAGCCGCCTGTGAGGCTGAAGTTGGCTGCCTCTCTCGTCCCTCCCTGGCTCCCTTTCTCAAGGTGAGAATCGGAGGAGAAAGGAGCTGAGGCAGCGTGTGGGGAGCAAGAACACAGGAGGGGAGGCAAGCAAAAGGAGGAAGACAACCCAGGCATTCATGGGTCCCGACGCTTCGCGGGGTGCAGGACTAAAAGCAATGAATAAGCGGGGGTGCCCCAGGAGGAAAATCCCATAAATTGGGACTGTCTGTAACTGGGGGTGGGTTTCACCGCCTGGAGGTGTCTGCTCACCTGGGTCTGCTTGGAGAATTTGGACTTGAGACATACCTGAGTCCCGGTAGACAGTGCTATGGTTCCTGGGCCAGAGGACCGTGGGCACGCGCGGTTCGCAGACGCCTCAGCTCTAATCCAGCCGGTGCAAGGATGCGATCTGGGCTGTACACTAGTGCCCTCTTTCTTCAGCACTATTTTACCGCAAGGAAAAAAGAGGGAGGGGGAGCGGGAAAAAAAAAAAAAAAAAAAAAAAAAAAAAAACAGGTCACCAAATGCTTGTCTATAATCTCATGCATAAAAATCAGTCGTTTAATGGAGAGGGGAGGGAAGAAAAGCTAGGGAAGAGTAGGACATAGTAATGCTTTACTACAACAGGGTTCTTAAACAAGCTGCCAGACACATAGTCATATCTGATGAAAGGAATGGGGAACCGATTAGGCTGTTTTAGGTGGATATTCCTTGTATGTGTTTCAAGGAGCCAAATACATTTTCTCTCCCCGGAAGTAAAGCTCCTTCTGAGGGAAACAGCAAATAAAATACATATGTAGACATCTTAAAGAAAGGCTCTATTAGTAGGTTGCAAGGGAAAAGAGGAAGAGACTATATGGATGGAAGTAAGGGAAGGTGGGGTATTCACATCATGATCAAGGTAAGTCAAATGAAGAGAAGCAAACCATGGCTTCACTTTCCAGGTCAAGATGTAACTAAATTGAGAATGAAAGTCAGGCCACATGAAGACATTGAAGTGAAAAGCACTTATCCATATTCCTCCCAGGCTGTCATCAGCCTCCCGACAGGTCTACAGTGTTGCTTCGTACTGTGTGAAAAGTGCAAGTTAAATCACGTTCCTCTGGGAACATGTTGGCTGAGCAGACTGTGTCCCAGCTTCGGAGAGGAAGTACAAGTGACGGTGTGCCTTTCCACTCTTGCTCAAAGCTTTCTATTTGTGTCATCTGTAGAGAACAGAGATCAGCTTATGTGAGTCCCTTTATAATCACCTTGTTCCTGTTATCATTATCCTGTGGAATGATACCATGTCAGGCCGGAGGGGACAAAACACATGAGACAGTTTTAACTAATCTTTAGGATGTTTCTTGAAACTTAAGAAAAGAAATAATGCTTCCAGTCAAGAACAGAAGCTAATTCTCATTCTGGTTCTGATCTTTTTTTTTTTTTTTTCCAATGTCAGATTTTTCTGGATTTTTTTTTTTAAGACAACAAAAACCGGATAGGATTTTTTTTTCTTTTTTTGTAAATAATGTACTGAACTAGGTACACACCCTTTTGTCCTAAAACATCTCAGTTCTAGAAGTCACCATATAGTTACTCAAGGAAAATGGAAGATAACTTCTTGTTTTCACGATAAGGGTAAAATGGTTCTCTGCTTGTACTGGAAGGAAGACGTCAGCTCTAAGAGCAAGCCACAGGTGTTCAGTCCACAGTGCCCGGGAGTATCTCACTTCCATTATGAGCCATTTCACTTCCATTTTGGATAATGCTAATCCAGTAAGATAAGCCCTAACCATGATTTTTCTGAATATTTCATAGATATAGTGAATGTACAAAGATTTCTGTGCATGTGTAGACCATTAAATATGATCTGCAGGAGTAGAGAAAGTAACGTCTCTGAAGTCCACATTCAGCGTCCATACGTGCTCCTCAAAGCTGGATCTTTTTAATAAACCACATTGACATCATTTAGAAAGGATTCTACTACTGAAGGAATAACTAAATGTGCAGATTTTTACTCCAAGTAAAAATGACACATTCTGGCTGGCTGAAACAAATCATTTTAAAGAGGAAGAACTTGGGAATCATAAGATTTATGCATATGCATCGATTATATATTACAAGTGTTAAAGAAAAATGTATTTCAAATGTGTCAGTTTGAAAGTCAGACAGAAAAAGTCAAGTACCATATGATTTCACTGATATGTGGGATATAAAACAAAGCAACAAAGGAACAAGACAAACAAATAAAGAAAAAAAACTCATAGACATTGACAATAGTAAAGCGGTTACCAGTGGGTAGGGGGGGGGGTAAATGAGGGTAAACAGGATCAACTATGTGGTGATGGAAGGAGAACTGACTCTGGGTGGTGAACATACAATGTTATATATAGATGACGTATTACAGAATTGTACACTTGAAATCTATGTAACTTTACTAACCATTGTCACCCCCATAAACTTTAATTTAAAAGAAATTATTGATAATTATTTAAGACCAAACCTTAGAAGTCACAAGGACAAAACTAAGGTAAAAAGAAGGCATTGAGAAAGGAGAAGACAAGATCATCCAAATATGCTGTATCTTTCTGGAAACTAAGACTTTACCAAGACAGGCAGGATGCAATGTATGTACAGACATCTAAGGGAAAGTTCTATTAGTAGGATTGAAGAGAATTACTAAAAGAATGAATTACATACAAATGAACAAATATAGGTTAATATAGTAATCTATAAGAGTTCAAAGAATGTTAAAGTTCAGAAGTACTGCCAATATGAATTCAGTGCTGATAGGGTAGTTAGTATATTACATTCGATATGTGATTTGTGCAAGGTAAAAAGTATTAGGAGTATTTTGGTTTGGGAAACCCATTTAAAACAAAATATTGTGGAGCTCAAGCAAGAATATCCAACATATTATCTCAAGACAATAATTTAAATGTGCTGCTGTAACAAGAAGGACAACAAAATAATCATCATCCTTATATGGTGATGAAACGATTACCTGTAAACAAAGTTGTGATCACCCTCCTTAGAAATGTGTGCACAATTATCATTGCTCTTCATCATAAAGTACATCATAGAGTAAATGGTCTGAATTATAAATGAGCAAAAAAGGATATTAAGTTTTCCACAGAAAATGAATTGAAAATGCATACTCTTCAAATGAGAAAGGTAAGACATGATTGAGAATGAGATTTTTTGGGAAAAAAAAAAGGAAGAAAGAAATGGTAAAGCTAAGCACATATTCTAAATTTTAGTGTACTCTACAAGGTATTTTGAAAAGTAAAGTTTACACGGTCATTGAAATATGGAGGTGAAGTATGCACAAGAGGTAATAAACTCATTAATGAAGAGGTATTACTGACTGAAAATAGAAATGGGATCAAAGAAGGTCTTTGTAGAAAATTGGTTTGTGGAAAACTTGATATGCAATGTATTACTAAGGGAATATAATTAATGTTCAAGTTAGATAAGTGTTGTAGGATATGAATACCATGCTTTTCCATAAAGTACTGTTCTCTATGTACAATTAATTTAATCTAGTATGACATTTCTTACATTCTTATATTTAATTCATGGGTTTGGCAAAATAATTTAAGACCCAGTGAGAATTTTTAGTTTATGTATCCAATGTGGCTATTTACATTTCTTAAATCAGAGGGACATGGCCATATCTTTATTAGACTTTATGCTCTAAACCAAAGGCAACACAGATTATAAAATAAAACCTCTTCCTTTCAGAAAGTTAAAATATTTTTTAAAAACATGGTTGATTAACAAAGTAAACCAGATATTTTTTAAAACACTAAACAAGCCTATATATACACACATATATATTCAATTGTTTTATTGGTCTGGTTAATTAGGCTATAACTATATATGCAGAAATAGAACCAAAAGAATCAGATTCCATAAGCAATTAGAGTTCATCAATAGCTCTGTGGACTCATACAAATGGACTAGAAAACATATGTTTGGCCACATACTTTTCTGCCACAACTGTCCAGGAGTTTATTTTTAAAGTGTGAAAATATAATTGAGGAGAATAAGGCAAACACGATTATTCTGAAAGCACAGTGAATGCCACAATTACTGTCTAATTTATTCCCCACTGTATCCCGGTGTTTAAAACAATGTCTGGTTTATGATAGGTGCTAAAATGTTTGTTGAATAAATGGATGAATGCACTCTCCCTGAACAATAAAAATATCATCTTATTTTAATGCCTTTCTTTAAGAAGATCAAAGCCAAGCAGTTTACAGCTGTTTCTAATTTATTCTTTATATAATGTAGGGAGACTATTTTGCAACTGTTTTCTCAAGTAGAAATAACTTGCCTGGTTAGTATTAAACCATTTAGAAACATATTTATAGGACTTAAACTATATAAATCTGTTCCTAATGTTAAGAAACCATTTTCATTTCTGTGCTAACTAATAGCAAATAAAACTTAGACAAAGATTTTACAAAGGTAAGAAGAAAATAATACATAAATGGCAGCTGACTGTTAACCAATGCTAGGGCTATATAATTTGAAAAAAACCATTTGAAAAGATTCTCAGAATCATCATATGAGATGTATAAAATAGATATATTATCCTAGTCCATAGATGGGAAAATTGAGGCACCAAGAATCAGTTTCTTGCCTAAACTTAGGGAAAAACTTAGGGGCACTGCCACATTGCACTACCCTTATTCCAAATTCTTAAGTTCATAAAAATCGACCATATGAAATAAGCTAAGTGATACTTATTTTCATTTTTCCTTAAGCTTTGAACTGATACTCTCTTATCACAAAATAAGTAAGAAAGAACATGAATTTGAAATCCTTTCCTTTGGGCCTTTCGTATGCTGAGGGCATAAGCATTACAGGTGATTGTTCTATTTGCTTAAAATATCCATCTTTTATAACAGTTCCAATAATGGCAGTAACCTACTTGCAGTCTCACAGTCAACCTTTAAACAATTAAGCAAGAAATGTATCTAAATTTTTGGAGCCAATAAAAACTTTCATTAGAAAAGGATTATCTTACTTCGGTTTCACCTACACAACAAATTAAATTCTTATTCCTGTTCTAAATAGCAATGTATTGTACTTCTGCCTCACTGTAACAAAAAATCTAGAACATAATTATTATCAATCCAGCACACAGCCAAAATATTGATCTACCTAAAACACAGCCCTTATTCTTTTGAATCCATGGTTCAAAACCTACGCTACATCCCAGTTTCCAATAAAATAAAGCTTAAATGCCTTAACCTGGTACCCAAAGTCCATTGACTGGGGAAGGGGTTCAAGCAAGCAAAACATGGTAACTATTCATATCCATCCCTTCCCTTCTCTAGAGTGGGGAAAGTTGAAGGTGAGGAGCTGACCAGAGAAAGAGAACTCTGATTTATATATGCCCAACCTGTTATCAAAATAGAGAAGGCACATTTTTGAAAGTTTCCTAGGTGATTCTAATGTGACCTTTAATTAATTGAAGGCCACTGATACAGTTTCATCCCTTTCTCCTACTCATTCTTTTCTAACCAAATAAGCCTTACATTTTCCCATGCCTCAGCTCATAACTCTCACTGCAAAAAAAAAATAATAAAATAAATTTTTAAAAAATCACCCATCTTTCATTTCTTTTATATATATTTGCCCTTTTTCAAAATTCATTTCAAATTCAACTTATCCATGAAAGCTTCTCATTTGATAGAAAATCATGGAAAAGGCTCTTTGGCACTTTCATATGAGATAACATTTACTGTAAAATAATATTACTGATTCTTTTTTAATTTGTATTTTATCTGGTCTCACTTAATTGCTGTGGTCACTTTCAAAATAATGACTTATTCCAACTATATTGACATTAATAAAAATATTTTGGAATATTTTATTGTGAAAGTTCTATAATATATATGAGCAAGGCATTATTTTTAATGTTATTATTCATAGCAAATAATCATCTTTTAAGCATAGATTTAATTTTCTGTACATGGACAATTGTCACCAAAATTCTTAAATAACATAAAGAAATGTGTGAATCTCCAGAACCTAAAATAGTACCTATATTCAAT
Organism: Rhinolophus sinicus; assembly: GCF_057876585.1. Taxonomy (NCBI): domain Eukaryota; kingdom Metazoa; phylum Chordata; class Mammalia; order Chiroptera; family Rhinolophidae; genus Rhinolophus; species Rhinolophus sinicus. The sequence continues at coordinate 17,936,138 of NC_142502.1, forward strand.
AAATATTTGTTGAATAAATGGATGCTTTGGCTTAAAAATAAGGTGTGATTCTATAGAAATTATATTTATTTGGTTCTGAAGGCAATTCTGAAGAGTATCTCCAAAACAGTTTGAGCACCTGCAAAATTATTGGCTTTTGGAAGGGAACAACTATCACTTGGATATAAAAAAATTTGTCTATTTTTTTAATCATCTTTTTTTTTTTGGTCACCTTTTGTATGGATTTATTTTTGGTAGTTATTTAAGAAATAGTTATGAACATGCAAAACTGTGCTTTGATTTAAGTTTCATTTTTCAATAGCATGCAAAGCACATATACAGCTAAAAAAGACTAGAAGGAAATTACATCAAAATATTAACAGTTATTAGCTATAGAAGGTAGTATAATTTCTTTTTTTTCTATATTCTTTCCTCACAATTCCTGCAGTAAAGGTGTTAATGTATTAAAATGTTATACTAAGATGGAAAACAAACCAAAGAGTTACCAAATATCTTCTATAAATTATGATGAATTCAAGGAATCAAAGTGTAATATAGGTCACGGCTGTCATCTCCACCTGCCTGATCCACCGACTATGATTTTCCATTACCTCTTTTATGTAATAAGAACTCTGTTGAGTACTCCAAACGTCATAGTGAGCAAGATACAGCCCTGGCCTTCCAGGAACATTCTAGTAAGAAATGCAGCTGCTACACAACCAGTGCATAATAATGTGGAAATTACCATGAGAGAAGAAAACCGAAAGCACGGTGGGACCATGTGGGAAGGGCACCATGGAAAGTGACTGAAATGAAGACAAAGAGACAAGTAGCAGTTGCTTAGGTGAAGAAGGGAATGAGTAGGCAAAAAGATGGTCTAGGAAGAGACACAGGAATAGTCCAGAAGCAAAAGACAGTGTGGTGCTTTAAGGGAAATAGAAATGGTTTGGAAAGCTAATGCAGAGAACTGTGGGGTGGAGTGTAGTGGGGTGGGGTGGAGTGGGGTGGGGTGGGAATAGGAGGTAAGAGTAGACAGGTTTTTTGAGAGAGAAAGACATGATGAACGGCTTCATAAACCATGTTAAGGGGGTTGGAGAGATGGCATCACATAACACTAAGAAGGCTAAAATTCTTGAGGGAAGCATAAGTAGCAACATTACATTTAAAATTTAGAAAAGTGACTAAATTGAAGAGCAATTGTGGATCTGAGCAATATGAGAAGCAAGGGGAATAGTTTAAAAGGTGTTGGACTATAAAGTTTGGGGCAGAAAACAGAGAAGAGTATCTTTGTAATCTTGAGGTATGAAAAGAAATTTTAGGACACAAAATGCACTAACCATAAAAAACAATTGATAAATTGGATCTCATCAAAATTAGAAACCTCTGTTCCTCAAAAGACCTCACTAAGAAAATGAAAATGCAAGTAACAGAGGAAAAATGTGATGGATATAGACATAGAAATGATATGACAAAGGTCTTAAATCTAGACTACTGCGGAACTCCCACAAATCTACAATAGAATGACGAACAACCTAAATTTTTTTAAATGAGCAAAAGGCTTGAAGAAATACTTCAAACAAAAAAATATACACAAATGGTCAGTAAATATGTGAAAAAGTGCCAAGCATAACTAATGAGCTATCAGGGAAATACAAATTAAAACCCCAGTAAGATACCACCTCACACACGTATGATAAAAAATTATAAAGACTGAAATCAGTAAATGGTGATAAGGACATGTATCAAACAGAAATACCATAAACTGCTGAAGAAAGTGTTAAATGATCCAATAAATTTAGAAAACATGTTTGATAATTTCTTGTAAATTTAAATATACACCTGTCCTACGATTGAGCAACTTAACTCCTACATATATAACCAAAAGAAATAAAACCATATGTCTACAAAAAGACTTTTATAAGAGTACTCATGGAAGCTTTATTCATGATAGACAGCTGAAAACAACTCAAATATCCATCAACAAGAAAATGGATAAACAAATTGTAGTGTCCTCATACAGTATAACACTACTCCACGATGAAAAAGAACAAATTACAGACATATGAAACAACATGGATGAACCTCAAAAACATTATTTTGAATAAAAGACACACCAACGTACTGACTGTTTGATTCCATTTATATAAAGTTCAAGTACAGTCACTCATCTACACAAATAGAAATCAGAAGAGAAATAAATTACCTATGGAAGAAGGCAGGTGGATTAACTGCAAAGGAGAAAGGAATTTTCCGGAGTGATAAAAATGTTCTGTATTTTGACTCAATTGTTACTTACATAGGTATGTATATTTGTAAAACTAGAAAATGTACACTTAAGACCTGTGTATTTCACTGTATATAAATTACATATCAATAAAATTAGTTAATTAAAAAAAGGAGTTATTGCAAGTAATCAAAGTGAGAGATGATGAACCAAACTAAGGCATTGTCAGTGAAGAGGAATAAAAGGGCAGAAATTAGAGAGATGGCAATAGAAACAAGATGATGTAGAGACTGTCCATGTAAAAGAGGTCAAAATGGCTCCTCACATTGGACTTCAGTGCAATTTAACACATAGTGCCATTACTGCAATAGAAAACTTAGGAGAAAAGCGTTGCAGAGCAGGAGGTGATGATGAGTTTCATTTGTGATCCATTAAAGTGCCTTTGAGACATCCCAGGGGAAATGCCCCCATAAGCAATTATGTATACAAGTTTAGGGGTAAGAAATTAGGTATGTATCCAAGAACTGTTTGTGGGGAAACTTGGTATAAACTAAATCACAGGAGTTGATAAGGCAATTACTCTAAATAAGATTAACTCCTCTCATGTTGTGGAAGCAATTTAAGCTTTAGATAAAAATCATTCTCTTGCAGCAGGAAACAATAAAGCAAATATAACAAGGACATTAATGGGGATACGGAAATTTTGTAAGCCATGATTCCCAATCCAGGTACTGCAATATCCAAGAATGTCTTTAATTGTCTTTTGGGAATTGTGATGGGTGTGTATACAGGACTTTAACCAATAAATCAAAACATTAATCTATCAACTGATATGCCCACAAAGAAATAAGAAAACATAAAAGCCAGTGTAATAAGTAATTTAAAAATTGTAGAACAGTGATATTAAATGAACTCAATACATTGCAACTTCAAAAATGAATTTACCAGGAGACATCATAGGAATGGCGGCAGCGGGGCACACTTTTTGAGTTCTCCTCCGGATCTTATCACAAACAGTACATCTATAACCCATCAAAGGACTCTCTGCTCATCACACAAAACAGCTAAGAGACTCGTGCAAGGATTACTTGAAGGTGGGCAAATTGGGCGAGCAGGGGAAGAGGGAAGGGAGTGGATTAGAGATGTAGCCCGCATCTGCGGCAGAGGAAACACGGCTGGCATCCGCACCTGCAGAGACACAGGGGATCCCAGGACAGAACAGAGAACACAAAAGCCAGGAGGTGGGCTCTTTCCCTGCATCCCACAGCTGATCTCTCCCACTGAGGGGGCAGCATATCCAGCATTTGAGGCAATAACCTGAGACCTCCAGTTGGGCCCTAGGTCAGACAAAGGACACAAACTCCATACCTGGGCCCCTCCCCCCTCTCTTCCAATCCTATCCTTGCCCTTCCAGAGACTTAAACTGGCCCCTGTACTGAGGAGTAGTGTCAGATTACAGAGGAGCCTTAGTGCTTAGGCTCTGGGAAGACTGGCGTGCAGCTCTGACCCAGGGAAGAGGCTGGGAAGAGTGTGAGTTTTGCTGGGCTAGGAGAGAAGAGACTCCTCCACCCCCAGCCACCACCTTTTCTGACCTTCGGGCTGGGAGAGAGAAGACCCCTCCATCCCCAGCCCCCACCCTTTCTGGCCTGCCTAGGGTGGGGCAATTACAACAGCGGAGGCACTCCCAGGGATCAGCAGTAGGCGGCAGACGCAGCTCTGGGCTTTCAGCAGCTCAGAAATCTCCCGCCCGCCACACACACACACACACACACACACGCACACACACACACACACACATGGAAGAAGTGCCCTAAGATCCAGGAGAACTGGACACAGGGCTAGTGGTGCTACTCTCAGTGCGTATATGTGCAGGCAAGGGCAGAAACTGCAGTGACTTTGTAGACACTACCATCCAGACCCCTCAGCCCCACGCATCTAAATTTGCAGTCCCAATGTCACTCTGGGCACCAGGTGACCAGCTCTGCCTGCACAATACACAGAGGACTCTTTGGTACAGCAGAGGACAACCTGGAGATTACTTGGTGGGCTTAAGCCAAGACTGGGGCTGCTTTTTTTGTTTGTTTGTTTTTTTGTCTTTATGTCTTTGATATCTTTGCCTGTGTTGAGTGTGGGTTGTCGGTTGTTTTCACATGTGAATGTATTTGATTTTTTCTTTGTTGTTGTTGTTGTTGTTGGGCTTGGTGATTTGCTTTGTTCTGAAATTGCCCTACACCAGGGCCCAGCTTAAGAGGCACAAGATTCAACACACCCAGAGGCCATCTCCAGACCAAACCAGAGTACTACCGGGTTTGACCTACAAGAGACACACCCAAAGGGAATTCTCTATAGGCACAAGAGCCCATAGAGGCCAAACCACATTTAAGTGGTCAACCCTCATGCAGCAGAACACCCTGCGGTGGGCAAGGCCAAGTCTCACAACTAGTCAGCCTAGGAGTTAACCCCACCTACTCACAAGCAAAAAGCAATTAAAGATCTTCTTTAACAGGACAATATACACAACGCAAGAGTCACCTTTGGAGCACACGCAGAGGAGAATAACGAAGTAGTGCAAGTCAAATACAAAGGACACATACAACATAAGATAACCCAGCAAGAACTAAGAACTCTAGGGGATCTACCTAATACATCGAAGCAAACACAGAGTGTCAGCCAGAATGGGGAAACAAAGAAACATGTCCCAAATAAAAGAACAGAAGAAACCTCCAGAAATGGAACCAAATGAAACAGAGGTAACCAACCTATCAGAGACAGAGTTCAGAACACTGATGATAAGAATGTTTAAGGAGCTTAGAGACATCAAGAAGGATAGAGAAATCATAATGAACAACCAGTTAGAACTAAAGACGCAATTACTGAAATAAAGAACTCACTTGAAGGAATTAACAGCAGGTTACATGAAGCAGAGGATCAAATCAGCGACTTAGAAGACAAGTTAGCAGAGATCACCCAAACAGAACAACAGAAAGAAAAAAGAATAAAAACCAATGAAAATGGTTTAAGAGACCTCTGGGATAACATCAAGCACAACAACATGTGCATTATAGGAATACCAGAAGGTGAAGAGAGGAAGCAAGGGATTGAGAACATATATGAAGTAATAATGTCCGAAAACTTCCCTAACCTGATGAAGGAAACCAACATACAAGCCCAGGAAGCGAAGAGAGTTCCAACCAGGATAAACCCAAACAGGTCCACACCAAAACACATTATAGTTAAAATGGCAAAGGTTAAAGACAAAGAGAGAATCCTAAAAGCAGCAAGAGAAATACAGAGAGTTACATACAAGGGAACTCCCATAAGACTATCAAATGACTTTTCTATAGAAACATGAAAGGCCAGGAGGGAGTGGCAGGAGATACTCAAAGTGATGGAAAACAAAGGCCTACAACCTAGATTGCTTTATCCAGCAAGGCTATCATTTAAAGTTGGTGGAGAGATAAAGAGCTTCCCAGAAAAGAATAAGCAAAAGGAATTTATTACCACCAAGCCAGATTGCAAGAAATACTAAAAGGACTTCTGTAAATAGAAGAAAGATGAAAACAATCTAACTACAAATTTAAAAATGGAAATAACTGTGTACCTATCAATAATCAGTTTAAATGTAAACAGATAAAATATTCCAATCAAGAGACATAGGGTGGCTGAGTGGATAAGAAAGCAAGACCCTTGTATATGCTGTATACAAGAGCCTCACCTCAGATCAAAAGACACACACAGGCTGAAAGTGGAAGGTTGGAGTAACATATTTCATGCAAATGAAATGAGAAAAAAGCTGGAGTTGCAATACTTTTATCTGACAAAAAAGACTTTAAAATGAAGAACATATTAAAAGACAAAGATGGGCACTATATAATAATAAAGGGATCGATCCAACAAGAGGACATAACCCTAGTAAACATCTATGCACCCAACATAGGAGCACGTAAATATATAAAACATATATTAACTGACATAAAGACTGAGATCAACAGTAACACTATCATAGTAGGGGACTTCAACACACCTCAGACAACAAGGGACAGGTCTTCCAGACAGAAAATCAATATGAAAACAACAGCCTTAAATGACACATTGGACTACTTGGATTTAATTGATATTTTCAGAGCATTTCACCCCAAAGCTGTAGAATACACGTTGTTCTCAAGTGCACATGGAACATTTTCCAGGGTAGACCATATGTTAGGCCACAAAACAAGTCTTGATAAGTTTAAGAAAATTGAAATCATACCAATTGTCTTCTCTGACCACAGTGCTATGAAATTAGAAATGAACTACAGGAGAAAAACTGGAAGACACACCAATTCATGCAGGCTGAATAACATGTTACTAAATAATGAATGGGTCAACCAGGAGATCAAGGAAGAAATCAAAAGATATCTCGAGACAAATGAAAATGAAAACACGATGACCCAAAATCTATGGGATGCCGCGAAAGCAGTCCTAAGAGGGAAATTCATAGCATTGCAGGCCTACCTAAAGAAACAAGAAAAATCACTAATCAACAGTTTATCTTCACACTTAAGGGATCTGGAAAAAGAACAGCAAAATAAGCCCAAAGGAAGTACAAGGAAGGAGATAATAAAGATCAGAGTGGAAATAAATGAAATAGAAACCGGAAAAACAATACAAAAGATCAATGAATCCAAGAGTTGGTTCTTACAGAAGATAAACAAAATCGACAAACCTTTAGCCAGACTCATTTAAAAAAAGAGAGAGAGGACCCAAATTAATAAAATCAGAAACGAAAGAGGAGAAGTGACAACAGACACCGCAGAAATACAAAAGAATTTAAGAAATTACTCTGAGCAACTATATGCCAACAAATTTGACAATCTGGAAGAAATGGACAATTTTCTAGAGGCGTACAACCTTCCAAGGCTAACTCAGGAAGAAACAGAAAACCTGAATAGACTGATTACCACCAGGGAAATTGAATCAGGAATCAACAATCTCCCAACAAACAAATGCCCTGGACCAGATGGCTTGACAGGTGAATTTAACAAAACATTCAAAAAAGAATTATCACCTATTCTCCTCAAGCTCTTCCAAAAACTCCAGAAGGAGGGAAGGCTCCCAAACACTTTTTACAAAGCCTCTATCACCCTGATCCCAAAATCAGACAAAGACACTACAAAAAAAGAAAACTACAGGCCGATATCTCTAATGAACATAGATGCAAAAATCTTCAACAAAATATTAGTGAACAGAATTCAGCAATACATTAAAAAGATCATACACCATGATCAAGTGGGATTCATCCCTGATATGCAAGGGTGGTTCAACATCCGCAAATCAATCAATGTGATACACCACATTAACAAAATGAAAAATAAAAATCACATGATCATATCAATAGATGCAGAAAAAGCATTTGATAAAATCCAGCAGCCATGTATGATAAAAACCCTTAAGAAAGTGGGAATAGAGGGATCATAGCTCAACATAATAAAGGCCATATATGATAAACCCACAGCTAACATCATACTCAATGGTGAAAAGCTAAAACCATTTCCCTTAAGGTCAGGAACAAGGCAAGGTTGCCCACTTTCTCCACTTCTATTCAACATAGTGCTGGAAGTTCTAGCCACAGCAATCATACAAGAAAAAGAAATAAAAGGCATCCAAATAGGTAAGTAGGAAGTAAAATTGTCATTATATGCAGATGACATGATACTATATATAGAGAACCCTAAAGACTCCACCAAGAAAATATTAGAGCTGATAGATGAATTTAGTAAAGTAACAGGATACAAAATTAATATTCAGTAATCAGTTGCATTTGTATATACCAATAATAAAACATCAGAAGGGGAAATTAAAAAAAAAAAATCCCATTTACAATTGCTTTAAAGACTGTAAAATACCTGGGAATAAATTTAACCAAAGAAGTAAAAGATCTGTACTCAGAAAACTATAAGACACTGAAGAAAGAAATGAAAGAAGATACAAATAGATGGAAACACATAACATGTTCATGGATAGGAAGAATTAATATAGTTAAAATGTCCATACTGCCTAAGGCAATATACATATTCAATGCAATTCCTATCAAACTACCAATGACGTTTTTCACAGAAATGGAACATATAATCCTAAAATTTATATGGGACCATAAAACACCTCGGATAGCCTCAGCAATCTTGAGAAATAAGAACAAAGTGGGAGGTATAACAATACCTGACATCAAATTATACTACAAGGCTACAGTAATCAAAACAGCACGGTACTGGCATAAAAACAGACACATAGATCAATGGAAGAGAATAGAGAGCCCAGAAATAAATCCATGCCTATATGGCCATTTAATCTACGACAATGGAAGCAAGAATTTACGGTGGGGTAAAGACAGTCTATTCAATAAATGGTGCTGGGAAACCTGGACAGACACATGCAAAAAAATGAAGCTAGACCACCTCCTTACACCATATACAAGAATAAATTCAAAATGGCTTAAAGACTTAAATGTAAGATCTGAAACCATAAAGTTCCTAGAAGAAAATATAGGAAGAAACTTCACAGACATTCCCCGGAGTAAGATTTTTACTGATATATCCCCTCGCGCAAGGGAAGTAAGAGAAAAAATAAACATGTGGGATTACATCAAACTGAAAAAGTTTTTTCACAACAAAGGAAACCATCAATAAAACAAAAAGGGATCCTACTGAATGAGAAAAGATATTTTCCAATGATATATCTGATAAGGGGTTAATATCACAAGTTTATAAAAAAACTCACTCAACTCAACTCCAAACAAACGAACAACCCAATTAAAAAATGGGCAGAGGACATGAAGAGACATTTTTCTAAGAAGGACATACAGCTGGCAAACAGACATATGAAAAAATGCTCAACCTCACTAACCATCAGAGAAATGCAAATAAAAACCACAATGAGATACCACCCTCACCCCAGTCAAGATGGCTATCATCAATAAATCAACAAACAACAAGTGCTGGCGCGGATGTGGAGAAAAGGGAACGCTTGTGCACTGTTGGTGGGATTGCAGATTGGTGCAGCCACCACGGAAAACAGTATGGAGGTATCTCAAAAATCTGAAAATGGAACTACTTTATGATCCAGCAATTCCACTCCTAGGTATCTATCTGGAGAAATCCAAAACTCTAATTCAAAAAACTTTATGCACTCCTATATTTATTGCAGCACTATACACAATAGCCAAGACATGGAAACAACCGAAATGCCCATTGGTAGATGACTGGATTAAGAAACTGTGGTACATTTATACAATGGAGTATTACGCAGCCATAAAAAGAAAGAAATCTTACCATTTGCAACAACATGGATGGACCTAGAGAACATTACGTTAAGTGAAATAAGTCAGACAGAGAAAGACAAATACAATATGATCTCACTTATATGTGGAATCTAAAGAAAAGAATAAGTGAATGAACTAATCAGAAACAGTTTTGGAGACATAGAGGAAAAACTGAGGGTTGCTAGATGGGAGGGGGGGTGAGGATAAGGGGGAAGGTGAGGGGATTAGAAAACAGTTAGTAACTACAAGATGGCCATGGGGTTTTGAAAATTAATTTGGGTAATCAATAATGGGGTAATCAATAATTTTGTAAAGATTTTGTAGGGTATCTGAAGGACACGTGTCCCATTTGGGAGACCACCTCAGGGATGATGTAGATGCCTGATCACCGCACTGTACACCTGAAGCTGAACAATAATGAATGTCAACTATAATTTTATATAAATATATATATGTGTGTGTATGTATATATATATGTATGTATATACTTACAAGGAGCGGAGTACAGCATTAGGAATAGACACAGCGGAAATGTAATGGCTCTGTGCGATGTCAGAGGGATAGTGCATTGGGGTGGGGGGTTCACACAGAGTGAGGGATAGAAATGATAAACGTCTAAGTATTACTTTGTCTTGTGCACCTGAAACTAATAAAAAAAAAATATTTAAAAAAAATGAAGTTACCAGTACCAATCCAGTATGTATTAATACCTGTATAGGAAGACTTGTGAGGTCTGTAGCACACACAAATTGAAGCCGAATAAGTTGTTTCCAAGATTTTATCAATCTAGAGATTGAATTTCATCGAGGGATTTTCTACTTCAAAGAGCCAGAGGTTCTTTCAATTAGTAGTGTTCAATCTCCCATGAGTCCTTAAATAACATGACACTATATTTCTAGGGTGATTTAAATGCAGATCTCTCCAGCCTAACTCACACCCCACAGTTAATATTCACTTATCAATGCATCTCTCCACTGTATGCATGAAGGTTACTCTTATTTCTGCCTCATAATCTCAGGTTTGTGTTCTCCCTGCCATACCCATCTCATCGATCCTAGAAGGCCTAACACTGGTCTCATCTCCTGCATGGAGGCCTTCAGAAAACAGTGATCTGATTGATTGCTGCCTTTTATGATCTCTTAGGAACTGTGTCACTTAAATTTACACTAAGAAAATATCTTTATTGTGTGTGTTTCACATGATCAAGAAGAAAGACTACATGATTCTTGAGTTTAAGAATCAGATCAAATTGTACTCTTGTAACCTATGGTACAGATTCATGCATATAATAGATTCAAAATAAAAAATGTGTTGTACTGAAAAATAGTGAAAGAAATTCTGATAAGAAAGTGGGAGGAAAAACATAAATCTAGAATACAAGGGATTTCTAGGTTTCCTACCAGATTAAGCAAGTGGAATGGTTTTTAAATATCCCCCAAATTAAGGAGATTTTATAAATAAATAAATAAGATTTCCTTTCAAAATAACACTTGGCTTCACTGTAGAGTAGGGGTCTCATTTTCTGACTCCAATTGAGCTAGTGATTTTACTTTAAGCCTTGATTCTGTAACTATACCAACATTTCTATTTTCTTATCTCTCTGTGGGGATAATTACCTTATAAGTGATTCAGTGAGTCAAAGTTCTAATAGTACTTTGAAGAAGGGTCTATATAAAGGTGTATCTTCACTGATACAAATAATGTACAAATAACATGTTTTGTTGGCTTTTAACTTGCTTTCCTAAGATGCAGATACACAAGTGTATATATCATCAGTTAACTGATAGATTAGCATTTTACCATAACAAAAGTACTGAAAACAGACCATGGGAAAAAAAGTACATAATTTAAGCTATATGTAAAAATAAAACTATTTCCAGAGCTGATTACAAGTATAATACATTCATTTTAATATTACAGTTGAGATTCTTTTATGTAATAAATTTCTTATATTTTATATGCATCTATTTTTAAAATGCCAATGTGTGTACCTCAAATGATCAATAACTACTATTATAAAATATTTTCTGGAAAAAATGTAGTTCCAAATCTACCTTCATTATCAAAGCATAAAAATTCAACTCTTAAAACTACAAAATTTATATAGTATGGAAATATCCACAGAAATCATTTCACATATTCCTATCAGACTATTTTTAGTTTTGCTTGACAAATAAAAGAAAAGAGGTAAAACTTTAACGTCCTTTTAAATATCCTCAGTGTTGACAGTGTAGTAGTCTAGGTCTGTCTAGGGGAATCAAGCAACCCTCCACAAAATAACATCTGACCTGGGTCCTTCAGAGGGCATATTATATTCCTAGGGCTGTCATAACTAAGTACTTCAAAGTTGGTGACTGAAAACAAGAGAAATTTATTTTCTCACAGTACTGGAGGCCAGAAGTTTGAAATCAAGATGTTGGCTAGCTTAGTTCCTTCCGTATGTTCTGAGAGAGAATCCATTCTATGCCTCACTCCTGCTTTCTGATGACTGCTGTCTTGTAAATGCATCACTCCAATCTCTGCCTCTGTCTTCATGTTACCCTCTCTGTGTCCTGTCCCCTTCTAAGAAAACTTGTCATTGGATTTAGGGCCTACTCTAATCCAAGATAATCTCACCTCAAGATCCTTACATTACATCCTTACATCTACATGACCCTTTTCCCAAATAAGATCACCTTCACAGATTCCAAATGGACATATCTCTTAGTGGTTACTATTGAACCCGTTATAGAGACAATTGGGATTTCATAGGTGAGAAAATTTTGAAAGGGTATTCTAAGTGAGAATGGCATATGCCAGTGCATAAACATTATGAAAGAGCATGTCTTTAAGGAGAAGAGTATGAAGTATAAAATAATTAGGATGAACCTGGAGAAGGGATGGAAAGTAAGGATTACGAATCAGACTGGGGTCAGATTGAGAAGCACCATGTATGCCAAGCTAAGATTTTTTTAAAAATCAAAACAATTTTGGGTGAGATTTCTATAATAATTTAGAAACTAGAAGAGAGAGAAGACTGGAGGCTGAGAGACCTTAAAATAGGGGTTGGCAGGCAAGCTATTAAAAAATCTCTTTAAACGATAATTGTCTAAAATAAAAATAGGAATGAAGTATTATGGGGTTTAAAACAAATGGGGAAGTAAAATGCAAGATAACAGTAAAAGAAGGGGAGAAGGAAATGGAAGTATGCTGCTGCATATTCTTGTAAGGTTCTGACATTCTATATGAAATGCTACAATATTATTTGATGGTAGATTGTGATATGTTAAAGACGTATGTTATAAACCTTAGCACAACCATTAAATTTTTTAAAAGTAGAATAACGAACAGGCCAAGTAAAATGGAATAACAAGAAATCAAAAGTAATTAATCTAAAAAGAAGGCAGAAGAAAGTAGATGGTAAAACACTAAGAACAGTTGAACTTGAAATAGGCTGAAAACTTTTATTTTAAAATAGAGCCTCACTTCTTAGAAATAATGACCTGGAGAGAGAAAAAGAACCAGTTAGTATAATAATATTGTGATCGTTTTTGGTAATAAACAGATTCTGCCAGGAGTAACTATGAAATTATTGGAGGGCACAATTATGTGGTAAAAGTTTATTACAATAGGGTGTAAGATCAGACATACTTTTTTCTTTGTATTCTTTTATTTTTCATTCAGAAGAAGAAAACAAAAACGCTATTCGTAAACATCACTGACACCCAGGCTGTCATTTACAGGGCCTATATATAACGAATCACTAATTAGAAAGAATATGAAGCTAAACTAATCTCTCAGGAACTAAAGAACACTAAATCCAGGGAAAGACAGAGATAAAGAAATGCTTTTAAAAGGCAGAAAGTACTGAAACAGAATTTAAATCAAGTTTCTTGACAGAAAAGCAATATTTAGTTAACTAGACATTTAATTGACTGGAAAAATAAAAAACAAACAAAAACAGTTGACAGAAGTAAACTAACTTTGGATGATGAGCACACAATGAAATATACAGATGATGTATTATAATATTGTACACTTGAAACATATAATCTTATCAACCAATGTCTCCCAAATAAATTTAATTAAAAAGGAAAAAAACACCAGAATTTAGAGCTAATGGAAGATTACACTCTCACTTGCATGTTCTATTTCTTTTAAATTTTATAATAGTTTGTATCTCCATTCATTCTTCATAGAAAGGCAAGATCGAACAGATGAATGAGTATGCATTGTGGATTCAGGCAGATCTGTTTTTGAAAGTTATAATTTCTACTTACTTATATGGTAACTAGGAAACCCTGAGCAAGTTACTCATGCCCTGTCAGCCTCCATTTCTTTAATATTAAAATACAAATAAGAACAGCATGGAATCATTTTGAAGATTAATGAGATTGTGAATAAACAGTGCCTATGACTGCCTGTCACAAAGAAGACACTCGGTATGTGATTGCTGTTGTTAGAGAAAACAGTTTAAATTCAGAGTACTATTCTTATGATTACATTTATAAAAAGCAATAATTGAGTTGAAGAGTCATTTTTAATATGTTATTATACATGGAATATGGAAGCAGTAGAGTATATGCCACTTTAACACAGTCCTGAAGAGTGTCTATCCAAATGGTAAATAATCCTTTTATCACCAAGAATGATAATCAATTCCTCTATATTCTCTTCATGGACGTAATGAATTAAAATCCATTGTTTACAACAATGCAAAATTATGCTGCTGACTCGATATAGCCTAGGTAAAAAACAAAGAAAACTAATAGTTTAGTTAGCCTAAATGACCTTACCTTAGAGAAACAAAACTTCCATTAGACTTACTTTCAAACATATTTCTGGTAGATCACAAAGTCATCTTTGAGGAACCTCTAATGCTTTCAGGATTCCTGGTCAGGAACCACTGCTCTAGTAAACCATAAGGAGGAGAACTTACAAAATCAAATCCTTTTAGTGCTAATCAATTGATAAGATAATCTTAGAAAACCAAATTACCTAAGTGATGCATCACTTTGTTTTCATCACTTTTGAGGTTTTTTATTCCAAAATAGGTAGATTCCAAATTTGAGGATGCAAGAAAGGTATAAGAGCAATGTGAAGCAACATCAGCATGAATGACAATGTTTCATCAAACATATAAGAACTGAGATGACACCTACCAGGTTTCTCCGAAAATGAGACCTAGCCGGGCAATCAGCTCTAATGCGTCTTTTGGAGCAAAAATTAATGTAAGACCCAGTCTTATTTTACTATAATATAAGACCTGGTCTTTATAATATAATACAATATAATATAATATAAAATATAATTAATATAATATAATATAATATAATATAATATAATATAATATAATATACATAACACCAGGTCTTATATTAATTTTTGCTCCAAAAGATGCATTAGAGCTGATTGTCCAGATAGGTCTTCTTTTCGGGGAAACACGGTAGTAGTGGATAATAGTCAAAGAATCAGCACCAACATGATAGAAGAGGCAAAACTTGAGCTCAGCTTTAAAGAAGAAAAGGAAAGTGAATTAGTCAAAAGAAATAAGGAGAAGCACCTTCCAGTACGTTTGAGGGAAAAGAGGCATTACAAGAGTGGGACACAAGATTAGCTTGGAAGAAAGGGAAGACATATATTTGGGAATAAAATCAAGTTAAGTGTTGGTATGACTGGATAGGGTCATCTGTACTGTCTACTGCTCCCAGAAAGTTCATACCTAAATCATTATGATCTGCTTTTGGTTTTGTTTATTGTTCATTTGTTTGTTTTTTTTAGGATTTCCAAGTCAGAAATTTGATCAAGTCATGATAGCCTGCTCCAGGGTATGTAATAAAAGAAGGTGAAAGTCTTTAAGGTACAAAGGAGTTGCAATTGGCTGACTATTTTCCCCTGTGCATGCAATTTTGATCTTTGTTATTGTCGATTACAGATTTCAACACAGAAACAGCCTGCTAAGGAAAATAGCTTCTAGATATATGTTGTTCTTAATAACTGGTTACTAAACATTTTCAGATCTTAATTTTGGGTTAGGTCCTTATTGTAATTATTGATTTAACTTTGAAGCTTAAAAATAAAATGGTTACTGTGCACACACATACCCATCCTGTATCCAAGTTACTGAAAATCATGTTCTTTTATTAGCCATGTTTTAAAGCATTCGA
Source organism: Rhinolophus sinicus (assembly GCF_057876585.1). Classification (NCBI taxonomy): domain Eukaryota; kingdom Metazoa; phylum Chordata; class Mammalia; order Chiroptera; family Rhinolophidae; genus Rhinolophus; species Rhinolophus sinicus. The sequence goes on from NC_142502.1 coordinate 17,951,784, forward strand.
ATAGTATTGCTAAGTGTCTCTGTTTCAAAAGGAAGTCCTCAAATTTTGTCTAACATAATAAGGGAAAATGCTGGAAAGTCCAGGATTCAGTCCACTGAATGACTAAAAGGAATATATTAATTCATTCATTCATTCAACAAATATTTGTTAAAGGGCTACACACACACACACACACACACACACACACACACACACACTCCAAATGCTTTGGCAATGATCAATGACTATCAAACCACGTTTTCGGTTCTAATACGCTAATCTTGAAAAACTAGAAATAGCAAATAAGCAGGTATGTAACTCTAAACAAAAGCCAGTTGATCTACCTTCCTTTCAAAATTAGATTATATACATATTATATTAACAGCACACATCTTTCCTTTTCGAGAGGAAACTACAGTGGAAATGTCAATTTTCTTGTTATTTCATTAATCTCAGATAACCCTGATATTAAAACACAAAATTAGGAACCATGAGAAAAATCCTAAGGGTTCCTCCTAAAAAATAGTACAATGTTTGTTTTAGGTGATACACTTATTTTTGTAATCAAAATGACAATTGTTGGAGGATCCAAGATGTGAGAGTAGACAAATGCTATGCTTGCGTCATCCCTTGAACACATCAAAATTACAACTAACTTACAGAGCAATCAAACTGAAGAACCATCTGAAGACTAGCTAAACAGAAGTTTTATAACTAAGGATATAAAGAATAAGCCATATTGAGACAGATAGGAGAGACAGAGATGCAAAATGCACCAGCCCCAAACCTCCATGTGGCAGATAAAAATTGGGAGGGGTATCTCAGCCACAGAGGTTCCACATGAAGGAGTAAAGTACCCCAGCCCCACACCAAGCCCCCAGCCTGGAGTCCTGGTGCTAGGAAGAGGAGCTCCCAAAACATCTGGCAGTGAGTGAAAAACAGAGGGACTCCGACCATCTGGGTGGAACAGAAAGCTGCAAGAAACCCAGACATGCTCTTAAAGGGCCCACACTAACTCACTTGCAGGCACTCACATTGGGCTCCAACAGAGGGACAGTGACTCAGGGTGCTTTGGAGACAAAATCAGGGCAGACTGAGGTGTGGCTTCAGGTGAGGACTGGAAGATAGCAGCCATTTTCCTGGTGTGGGGTCCTTCTCTGGTGCAGCCTGCAGGCAGGCACCATCTTTCGTGTGTTGAGCCCTCCCCTACAGGCCAGATCTGCATCTGAATTGGTCTGGTGAGCTCCACATGCTCCACCCTGCTGACTCACTGAGACCCCACTACACCCAACTCCATACTGCACAAGGCCTTATCAGAGGCTGACCTTATAGGAGCCAGCAACTGGCAGCAGACCTCAGTGCATCCTGGCTTTGTGAGGAGCTACCCCATACCCAGTACTGGTGGCAGCTGTCCTCAGTTCACAGGGTGGACTTTCCCACATGCCTCAAAGTCCAGTGTATGCAGCAACCAACTGTAGATTGCTTTATAGCTCCTACCACTGCCCAGCCGGTCACAGGCACTGGGTGAACTGGACCTGCACTGGAGCCCCTCCCAAGAGGCCCCAGAACCAACATACTTGGAGGTTGTCTTCAGATCACAGCAGAGCACTCCCCAATTAGTCCCACAAATGGCACACACAAGGGGTGTTCTCAACAGGCACCGGAGCCCACTGGGATGAATCCTGCTCTGTGTGGTAAGCCTCCCACACAGCAGCCCGTAAGGTGTGGATGTGGCCAAACCCCACAGCCACTTAGCCTGAGGGTCAATCCCACCCATTGACATGACACTAGAAATCAAGGTTCAATAATAACCGGAGGACACACATAACTCACACAAGGGACACTCCTTGGCACTCTTGGGCACCCAGCACAGGTGACCAGGGAGACTGTGCTACTGGGCCCCACAGGTCATCTACTACATAAGGCCATCTGGAAAGATTGGGACATGTATCATACCTATCTAATACATAGAAACAAACACAGAGAGGTAGCCAAAATGAGGAAACAAAGAAATACATCCCAAATAAAAGGAGAAAACTCCAGAAAAATAACTAAACAAAATGGAGGCAAGCAGCCTACCAGAGTCAGAGTTCCAAACAATGGTTATAAGGATGCTCAAGGAACTTAGTGGGAACGTCAACAAAGTGACAGCAAGCATAAAAAGGGACATAGAAACCATAAAAAAGAACCAGTCAGAAGTGAAGAATAACTGAAATGACGAATGCACTAGAAGGAATCACCAGCAGACTAGATGAAGCAGAGGACTGAATCAGCGATTTGGAAAACACAGTAACAGAAAACACCCAATTAGAAGAGCAAAAGGAAAAAAGAATTTAAAAAAAAAATTGAGGATAGTTTAAGACACCTCTGGGATAACATAAAATGGAACAACATTAGCATCATAGGGGTACCAGAAGGAGAAGAGAGAAAGCAAGGGATTGAGAATCTCTTTGAAGGAATAATGATGGAAAACTTTCCTAACCTGGCAAAGGTAATAGACATACAAGTCCAGGAAGTGCAGAGAGTCCCAAAAAGATGAACCAAAAACAGGCCCACACCAAGACACATTATAATTAAAATGGCAAAGGTTAAAGACAAAATCCTGAAAGCAGCAAGAGAAAGGCGGCTTCCATAAGATTTTCAGATGATTTCTCAAGAGAAACTTTGCAGGCCAGAAGGATTGGCAGAAAATATTCAAAGTGATGAAAAGCAAGGATCTACAACTAAGACTACTCTACTCAGAAAAGCTATCATTTAAAATCAAAGGAAAGATAAAGAGCTTCCCAGAGAAGAAAAAGCTGATGGAGTTCATTACCATCAAACCATTATTACAAAGAAAGTTAGATGGACTTCTTTAAACCAAATAATAATAATAATAATAATCGTAAATGTGAATAAAATGGCAACTACATATCATTCAACAATTACTTTCAATGTAAATGGATTCAATGCTCCAATCAAAAACATAAGGTGGCTGAATGGATAAGAAAACAAAACCCTTACATATGCTGCCTATAAGAGACTCACTTCAGATTGAAAGACACACACAAATGAAAGTAAAGGGTTGGAAAAAAGTTATTTCATGAAAATGGAAATGGGGAAGAAAAAAATCTGAAGTAGCAATGCTTATACCAGACAAAATAGACTTTAAAACAAAGACTATCACAAGAGACAAAGAAAGACCCAGTAATCCCACTTCTGGGTATTTATCCAAAGAAACCCAAATGCTACTTTAAGAGGACATGTGTCTCCATATGTTCATTGCAGCATTGTTTACAACAGCCAAGATATGAAGGCAGCCTAGGTGTCCATCAATAGAAAAATGGATGAAGAGGGGGTGGTACATACATGCAATGAAATATTGCTCAGCCATGGAAGGGAATAGGTTCTTGTCAGCTGTGGCAGCATGGATGGATCTGGAGGGTATTGTGCTGAGTGGAGTATGTCAGACAGAGGAAGACAGATGCAATGTGATTTCACTTATATGTGAAATTTAAAGAACAAAATAAACAAACAAAACGGTAACACACTCATAGATATAGAGACCATTTTGATGGTGGCCGAATGGGAGGGGTTTGTGGGAGTGAGTGAAAAAGGGGAAGGAATAAGAAGTACAAATTGATAGTTACAAAACAGTCATGGGGATGTAAAGTAAAGCATAAGGAATATAGTCAATAATATGGTAATAACTATGTATAGTGCCGGGGTGTACTAGGATAGTCAGGGGGATCACTTCTTAAATTATATAAATGTCTAACCACTATGCTATACAGCTGAAATTAATATAATATTGAATATTAACTGTAATTGAAAAATTTTAAAAAGGGGGAAAGGTAAAGGGGAATAAGAACTTCAAATTTCCAGGTATAAAACAAATAAGTCATGGGTATATAATGTACATCATGGGGAATATCACAATAATATTGCGATAGCGTGGTACAGTGTCATGTTGCTGGACTTTTATGGTCACTTATGATCACTTCTTTAAGTCTATAAATGTTGAACAACTATGGTGGCATCTGAAACTGACATAATGTATGTTAGCTATATTTTGTAATAAAAATATTTTTTAAACATGATAAATGTTACTTTATTTCATCCGAAAGGTCATTTTTAAACAATCTTAGAAAACTCATTCTTGGCTCTTCAGCAAGGATGGTGTTGTTGAGGATATTGCTGTTACAGTACACAGTGTTCTTTGGAGACACTAGGGGAACGTCTCTTTCTGGTCTTAGTATTAGTGATGACTGTATTTTAAAGCAACTATTTAACTTCTATATTGTATTGCCTTGAATCACATATAAAAATATGCTGCTGCTTTGTATTGGCTCCTAGAAAACTCAAATCTGTGATTGACTCACAGCAAGAAATTAAGGTGAATATATGCTTCATAATAATAATGCTTACTCCATGACAAAACTTGCTGGAGTCTTTGGATAGACATTGGTATCCTACTAACTGCATGAATATTCCCCACAGTTATATTCCTTGGTGCCTGGCTTTTCCCATTGACCTTTGCTTGTTTTAAATAATTTACAGTCATATGTTTTCTATTTAACATTTTGAATTCATAGCTAATTATAAACTAATTCAGACATACCTACATATCTACATATATAAACACACACACACACACACACACACACACACACACACACTACAGCATAGACGTAACAACCACATAATTGACATACAAACACAACAAACACATCTAGAAGACCAGTTTATTGGAGAGTTCATTGAGTTATAAAGATGAAATAGTTGTTTTCGTGTGTTTTTTCCGAAAAGTTATCCCAAATTTCTCCCATTGGACTTCCTTTTCCTTCTGAGGAACTAGTCTCTCATCATCACATCTAGATTATATAATTTTTTAGCTATTTTAGTTATTAGAACAGTCTGATCCTAATTTTTCAGACTTAGTCTTGTTCATTTTAAAATTTTAATTCTACATCTGATTCAAAGACCTTCTGATACCTGCATCTTAACCAAAGCCAGGACTACAACTCTAGAGGAGGAAATTTGGGCAGGGATATCTGATTCACACATCTCCCTCTTCTCTTAGTCTCTTCAATGTGCTTGAGTCCTGCGTTATTGAGCATACCTGAACCAGCTGAGGAGTGGGGCCAAATAGTAAAGAGGGTCACTACTTAGGACTGGAGTCTAAGATTCTGCTTTATCAGGGGTTATTGGAAGCCTGCATGATAATTGATAATGTGCTACTTGGATGCCCATGCTGCTATTGTTTCTTAGCTATTTGGCTTGCGTAGAAACCCAGGGGACAGGTAGAAGGCAGAAGAGATAATCTGGATATTCCTGGGTCCCTAGTTAAAATACCATCAAAATAGCACCAAAGTGTATCACCATTATCCTTTTACAACTATACGTCACATTAAGTATTCAGAACCGTTGGACTCAGGTGTCAATAAAACCATCCTACAAAATAAGCATCTATGCTAAGAGTGCAGAGAGTAAGTAAATAATGTGACAAGCATGTTCTATGAGCTCACTGGGTTACATGTATCTATGCAAGAATCCAAAAAGGCAGATGTGAGTAGATATCATTCAGGAAACGAAATGCCTGTCCCCTTCTTGCAGCCATCACCATCTTTAAATCATTCTTTTGGGACCTCCCCTTCCCTTAGCCTTGAGGAGAGGGAGAGAAGGGGACAGCCTTTCTTCACAAACACTGTATTCTTTCAAATCCCACCACCTTCTTCCTATCATGACTATGAGTGACAGGACAGGTGGGTGGCATCAGAGCCTCTTCTCAGAATTGGCACCTCTCAGCAAGCCCTAAAAGAAAATGGCCAGCCCCATTTGCTGGTGGGGATGGATGGTAATGGGTGGAATACTTTTTGTTTTTATTGCCAACGTTGGGTCTTGGCCATAATTCCAGAACTGCAGAAAAAAATCTTACTCTATATCTTGTCAAGTCTTCCCTAACAGAATCTTAGTTGAATCCAGGGAGCTAGCTAACATTCCTTGATCTTGGGCAAGGTAGGCCTTTTTTGCTAGCCCTACAAAATGACTCAAGATTGATATAAACTAGCCACAGAAAGCAATCCGATTATCTCATTTCCCTTCATTAGATACTTTTTCCCATATTCCTTGGAGCTGGAGGTGGCTATATGACAACAGTTAATGTTCAATGAGACATGAGAGAAAGTAGGCTGAGAAGCTTTGGGGAAGAATTTTGTTCCTAGATAAAAAGGAAATCCTTGCAAGAGGGAAGTTTTATGTCCCTGCCTCTTTCTTTCTACTCAGGATACCGGATGAGTAGTCTTGCTGCCTAGAGCTGCAGCAACCATCTTGAGACCATGAAGGGAAGCCCAGTGAAAGCATGGAGATACTGACAAAGTGAAATGTTATCCTTGAGCTGCTGTAGCTAGTCTGTATTCACCTTCCTCCAAATTTCTTGCCTTTAACATTGAAGTCAAAATTCATCAGGAATTCTGTTAATTGCATATAAAATCTTTCCTTGCTGACAAAGTTAATGCCTTTAAAAATGCAGTTAAATTAATAGCCATGCATTTTTCATTAAAAAATTGTATTTATCTCCAGGTAATTTCCTTTCAGATAGTAGGATATGCAAAGACACTCTATCTTGATGACAATCTCCTTACCAGTGTGAGAGGCTAAATATTCCTTTTTGGAATACGTAATTACTCATTGGTATCATTATCTTCAATAGTTGCAATTTCAAGAGATTGAAAGTAAAGAACTATTTTTTAAATAACTGAACCGGTCAGTATCAAGTTATTGAGTGTCTAGTTACTATGGTTAGAGCTAGACATTCAATGAAAAAAATGAAATAAAGTTCTCAAGGGTGTTGCAAATGGAAAAATGAGAGACTAACTTTTAGACTCAGCGTTAAAGTAAATACATCACATAGAAAAGGATCCTATAACTTGAACATCTGTCCTGGCAGAGATCTAGATGGTTAAACTTGGGAAAAACTGATGTGTGACTTTAATATACCTGTTCAGTTATTTGCTGAACAGGTATATTCAACAAAGTCTTTTAGAATAGCTTACAAGAACAGTTTCATGTCATGTATATTTTTGCAAGGTAGAGCTTTTTAGAATTAAATTTAGACTATCATGTATGTAAATAATAAACTCATTATATTGATGATATATTTTCAGTTGTGTTATTTTCCATATGCTAACTGATTATTTAAATATATAGTCAATATCTTTCTAGCAAACTATATGTCTTCTTTATCCAGATTTACTTTATAGAGAGAGTAGCATATTCCTAAATCCTGAAATCTAATTCTTGTATATTTAATCTTCAATTCACAACATGTTTTAGTTACAAAATCATGTTCATTTAATTTTATAACACTAATTAAATGTGACAGATAGCCATAGGTAGAATTTTTATAATACAACCTCCTCTTTCTGCACAAGGGAGCTATGCCAGTCCTTCGGTTGCTTCATAGTCTAGTCTAGTGATTGTAGCTAAAAGTAAATGGTTATTCTCTTGTTGGAGATTTGATCTTTTCAGGGAGAAATAAAATATTTGTTTGCTTATGCAGGTTTGAGTAGCTTTGTTTCCCACAAGATGTATGAGGTATTTTTGATGCTATTATTCTCAAACTAAATTTGCTAATATTTCAAAATTAAAATTGGTTTGGGATTTTCTTCTGTTACCACTAAGGAGTCATTAGGCTGTGTATCACAGACTAAACGTGCGCATTCCAAAAGAAAGGCCCTAGTTTTCCAGTATATCTATTCCTGTTCATTGTTTTCCTCATATAGCTTGCATGGTATTTTCCCTATTGTATTTGGAATGCATACTCCACATATACACAAATCTGACCATGACTTGATAAGAAAACCAATTTTACTGTTCCTGATCTGGTTTCTTAATCAACCAAACACTACTCTTTGATTATAGTGTTCAAAAAGGGACAGATACAGATGAAATTGTGACTTTGGTAATACTCTTTTTTTTTTTTAATGCTTTCTTTTCCTGATCTCTGCAACCATTCTTCCTATTTTCTAGGGCATGATTTCTAGGAACCAGGACAGAACCTGCCCTCCCAAATCCCCCACCTCTTGTTTATATCTGGACTCTAGTTAGAATGCTTCCTAAAGGTTTTGAATGCTATTATAACACACATGACCCTGAAGACCGATGCCATTTTAGTTGTTCTATATTAACAAATATGTTTACACCTTTGTAGACAAGACTGCTCAAAGAAACATAGAAAGATGGAGCTAGAAAGGTTCTTCTCAACTGTTATTAAAAATGAGTAAGTGGAAAGTCAGAGATTAAGTGACTTGCCCAGGATCATAAAATTGATTGGGACAAGACATGAGACTAGAATCTAAGTCTTCTCATTCCTAGTTCAGTGCTTGTTTGAGGAAGATTTGCAGGAGGAACAGAACGAGTGAAACAGAATAGATCCCTATTTGGGAAGGCAGTCTAGTGATTGCAGGTGGCAAAGGCAGGAATGGATATCAAACACAAGGCAAAAATAAGAAAAAGTTGTGTACCTTGAACACATACAGTGTTTATATGTCAATTATTCCTCAATAAAGCTGTTAAAAATAAAATAATCAAACAATAAAAATGTAAATAAAAATCCCTCCACTGACCCTAGATTATTCTTCATCTCCTACTGCATCTCTTTTTACACACAATCAACTCCTACAAAGAAACTACACTGGAGGACCGCATTTTTTCACCTTTTATTCCCTCTTCAACCTACTGCAAGCCGAGTTCCCCCTCTACCACCACTTAAATTCCTCAAGCAAAAGCCACTAATGACCTCCTAAAAGATCCACGGACTCTTCTCAGCTCTTTACGTACTTGATTTCTCTCCAGCATTTAAGGGCTGCCTGCTCCACCTCTCCCCCCACATTAAAATTCTCTCCTCACTCGGTTTCTGGGACTTCCTGCTTTATGGGTTTTCCATCTTATCACTCAGCCCACATATTCTCAGTCACCTTTCCAGCTCTTTCTCCTATATTTGCCCTTGAATGGTGATGTTCCCCAGGGTTCTATTCTTGGCCCTCGTCACTTCCGGCTTTACACGCTGCCTCTGAGTGTTTTTTATCCTTTCCCTTGACTTCATCCATCATCTATGTACTCATCTCTAGCTCCAGGTCAGATATTTTCTCTAGTTCCATTCTCATGTGGTCAATTCAGGGTGCAACTCATCTAAATCAAGTGCCCCTTATGTGCGTATCTATCCACAGGCATCTGAAGCTCAACAGACCCAAACTGAAATTATCTTTCTCTAAATTGCACCTGCTGATGTACTCCTGTTCTCTATAGAAGGCACAACCTGACTCATAGACTGCTCCTCTCCTCGCCATGCCTCTTGCTACTGCCTTAGTCCTTCCTGTATCTGAGCTCCCAGCTGCAGTGGTGGTCTAATGGTATCTCTGTCTCCAGAGTCTCCCCATCCAGTCATCTTCTGTAGCTACAATTATCTAGGACACAAATCTGACCAGATTGTTCCCCTGATTAAAATCATTCTGTGCCCCCATATTGCTAATTGAATAAATTCTGAAGAAGTTATCAAGGTATTAAACATTCCCCACAATCAAACTTTTGGTTACTCCCCCATTTCATTTCACTGCTTGCTTTTCCCTCACCATATCTTCACGTTCACTCTTCATTCTATCTATGTCCAACAGTCTGCAATGCCTTCAAATAGTCCAGTCTGCTTCACATCTCCAGGTCTTCACACATAAGAGGTTTATTTTACTAAAGATACCTTACCTCCTGTCTACCTCGAACATACCCATTGACTCTTTAACATTTAAGTATCCTTTCCTCTGTGAAGCAATTTCTAACCATCCAAAAAAACAGAGTTTGTCATTTGCTCCTGTGTGCCCTCACAATAATCTGCAAGTCTATCACAAAAGTTTATTACACTATTTTTAACATGTCTTTTCTTACCAGACAGTGACAAAAATGACAGGGCGCTACCTCATGCAACTTTATATTCCCAACAATTTGTAAAGCATTTGACAAACTGTTCTGTAAAATATTTACTGAACAAAATTTATCATATTTAAAGTTAAAATAGTGTTCCTGTATGCATTCAAATACTAAGGCAGTTGGGAGGGGATATCTTAGAGATGGAGGAGTGGGGAGTTGATTTCTGCATCCTTTAATTATTCTCATATCGCTAGGGCTCCCACTGTGTCTGCCTAGGGTACATCTCCCTCATTGACTTCATAATTTTTTCTCTCATTATATTAGCAATAAGATAGCAGAGAAGTCAACTCTGTACAGAACTTGGTCTCTATTTTTACCTCTTCTGTGCATTATTTAAAACCTCATTCACATTAGCAAGGCTTCCTATAACTTTCAGGGAGGTTCTCTACCAAGCTACAGCATTTTCCTTTAAAATGTAGGTACTGACCATGTTTCTATGAGACTTGATTCTACAGCAGAAAGGCAGTCATGATTCTCCAAGAAATGGAAGGACATTAAATTATAAGGACAAGTTCAGGCTCAGTTGGGAAACCTGTCTGGATTGATATTATGATACTTGCCACAAATTATTTTAATACACCAGGTTTTAATAAAACACTGAAATAGCAAAGGTACCCATATAATAGCAATGAAATTTATTTTTTGTTGCTTGCACATAGGTACATTTATCTCTAATTAGAAAATAAAGCATATGGTACAAAGAAACTAAAAACAAGACGCATTTTCATCTACATAGTTTTTTCTCCATCATTCATTTCGGTATCTTGAATTTTCTTTTTTTTCCCTAATGACTGTGTAGCCCGAAGGCATTATTGAAATATTCCATTACATCTTCTTTAAGCTTGCACCATTTAAAAGGGGTGAGGATGATGTAAAACTTATTAATTAAAACTGGCCCTTTAAGGCAGAGGAACTTTAATAAATCTGAGGAGTTTTCTAAATGCACATCTGTATTCAAAATGACTGAAAACACATTCATAAATATTCTATTTTACTTAAGATGCCTCTTTTGTAATCAGGGTAATAATCACGGATGATTTGGATTTATTTTAAATGCTTGATTAAATATTTCATTTCTGCCAATCTACCCATTATGAATTACCCTCCTTAATGATACAAATTTATGCTTTTCAGGTTAATTTTAATATATCACATTTAACTGTACAGAAATTGAACAAATATTCTGCACAGGAGAAAATAGGCTTAAAGCAACAGCACTCCTTCATTGGTTTCTGGTAGAACAGGAAAAATATTACCTGTCACCCCTGTCAAACAACATATATAGAAAATCCCATTTGTTAAAAACACTTAGGGTAAGCAAATCATTCTAGCTATTGTCATATTGTTTAGCTAAGAATTTCTTCTACATGGATAATCACCTTTCAAAGGATCAAAGTTAATGTAATATATACTATTAGGTTGGTGCAAAAGTAATTGCGGTTTAAAAGGTTAAAAATAATTGCAAAAACTGCAATCACTTTTGCACCAACCTAATCTATTATCTATCATATTACAAAAAAAATCATTTTTGATGAGGGCAGTTCAAACTGTTGAACTTTCTCAATTATCACTCTTTCTCAACTATATTGCATGCATTACTGACAAACATAACATATGTATTTAAGGTATGCAACTTGACGGCTTAATACACATATGAATTGTGAAATGATTACTAACATTAATTAATGTATCCATCACATCACAGACTTACTATAGTCTTTTGTATTGAGGACACAAGATCAACTGTCTTCCAAATTTCAAGTACACAACACAATAACATTGACAATAGTTACAATGTTGCTGTGTATGAGATCCCAGGAACTTACCCTGCAGACCTGAATCTGGGTGCCCTTTGAACAGCTCCCCATCTCTCCCATCCCTCACACCCTGGCAAATACCTTTCTACTCCCTGCTTAATTAAAATGTTTTACATTCTATGAAGTGAGATCATGCAGTATTTGTCTTGCTGTATCTGGCTTATTTCACGTAGCACAGTGTCTTCCAGGTTCACCCATTCATTCATGTTGTCCTAAATGGCAGGATTTTCTTCTGAGGCTAAATAATATTCATATACATAATATACATATATAGGGATAGTATATATATTAATGAATATATATACATATAGATGTGGATGTAGATGTAAATATGTGTTTGTGTGTATCACATTTTATCCACATCGAAGGACACTTAGGTTGTTTCCATATATTGGATATTGTGCATAATGCTGCAATGAACATAGGAATGCAGGTATCTCTTTAAGATAACTGCACTGATTTCATTTCCTTTTAATATGTACCCAGAAATGCGAATGCTTGATCATATGATAGTTCTGCTTTTCGTGTTTTTGAGAAACCTCCATACTGTTTTCCATAATGGCTATACAAATTTACATTCCCACCAATAGTATACCAGGATTCCTTTTTCTCCACATCCTCACCAGCATTTGTTATCTTTGTCTTTTTGCTAAAAGACATACTAGGGTGCAAGGTAATATCTCATTGTGAATTTTATTTGCATTTCTCTGATGATTACTGATGTTTAACACCTTTACATACCCGTAGGCCATTTGTATTTGCACTTTTAAGAAATATCTATTCAGGTCCTTAACCCATTTTTAATTAGGTTATTTGGTGGGTTTTGTTCGTTTGTTTGCTATTGAGTTGTTTGTGTTCCTTATCTATTTTGTATATTAATCTCTTATCAGGTATAGGGTTTGCAAATACTTTCTCCTATTCAGTAGGTTTCTTTCTTACTCTGTTGATTGTTTCCTTTGCTGTGCAGAAACTTTTTAGTTTGATGCAATCCCATTTAAAAAAAAGTACACAAATCTCATTGTTTAGTTTTGCTTTATTGTCTGTTCTTTTTGTGTCATATCCAAAAAAAATCACTTCCCAGACCAATGTCAAGAAGCTTTTTCCCTGTTTTCATCTAGTTTTACAGTTTCAGGTTTTACGTTTAATTATTTAGTCCATTTTGAGTTGGTTTTTAAATATGCTGTGAGAGAAGGGCCCAGTTTAATTGTTCTCCATGAGGATATCCAGTTTTCCCAACAGCGTTAAAAAGACTGTATTTTCCTCATGTGTCTTCTTAGCACCCTTGACAAAGATCAGTTAACTGTGGATGCGTGGATGTAAATAAATAAATATAAAAAAAGACTTCTATGTCTTTTTTTTATGCCGTACCATACTGTTTGGATATATTTTGCAATATATTTTAAAATCAGGAAATGTGATGCCTCCAGCTTTGTCTTTCAGGATTGAGATGACATATATTTGTTGTGTTATTATATAATTATTCTTATATGGTATTATTAGTTTGTTGTTGTTTATCTGAGATTTTTCTTGTTGAAGGCATTTATCACTGTTTATCGCTATGGCTGTCTCTCTTAGAACTACTTTTGCTGCATCCCATAAATTTTGGTATGTTGTATTTCCATTTTCATTTGTCTCAAGGTATTTTTTTTTTATTTCTCTTTTAATTTCTTCTTTGACCCATTTGTTTTCAGGAGCATGTTACTTAATCTCTAGTATTTGTAAATATTTCAGTTTTCTTCTTGTAATTGATTTCTAGTTTCACACACCATTTTGGTCAGAGAAGATGCTTGAAATGGTTTCAATCTTCTTAAATTTATTAAAACTTGTTTTGTAGCCTAACATACGATCTATCCTGGAGAATGTTTCATACGCACTTGAGGAGAATGTGTATTCTTTTGGTCTAACGTGTCATCTAAGGCTGGTGGTTCTTTATTGATTTTCTGCCTGGATAATCTATCCACCGATGTAAGTGGATTATTAAAGTTCCCCTACTATTATTATGTTTCCTTCTATTTCTTCCTCTAAGACTCTTAATATTTGATTTATGTATTTATGTGGTCCTATGTTGGGTACATAAATATTTACAAATGTTATATCCCCTTATTGGATTGATCCCTTTATCTTTATGTAATATTCTACTTTGTCTCTTATTACAATCTTTGTTTTAAAGTCTATATTGTCTGATATAAGTATAGCTACCTCAGCTTTCTTTTGGTTTCCATTAGCATAGAATATCTTTTTCCATCCCTTCACTTTCAGGCTGTGTGTTTCTTTACATCTGAAGTGAGTCTCTGTTAGGCAGCACACAAATGGGTCTTGTTTTTTTTTATCCGTTCAGCCACTCTACATCTTTTAATAGGAGAATTTAGTGCATTTACATTTAAAGTTATTATTGATAGATGTGTACTTATTGTTATTTTGTTAATTGTTTTCTGGCATTTTGTAGTTCCTCTCTATTTCTTCTCTTGTTCTCTTTCTTTGTGATTGGATGACTTTCTTTAGCTTCATGCTTAGATTCCTTTCTCTTTATCTTTGTGTATCTACTGTAGGTTTCTGCTTTGTGGTTACCAGCGGGCTTACAAATAACAATTTATATCTATAACAGTCTATTGCAAGTATTGACAAAAACTTAAGTTTGATTGCATTCTAAAGCTCTACATTTTTACTCTCCCCGACACATTTTTTGTTTTTGATGTCACATCTTACATCTTTTTATCGTGTATCCCTTAACTAATTATTGTAGTTATAGTCCTTTATCTGATTTGTCTTTTGCAAATATTTTCTCCCAGTCTGTGGTTTGTCTCCTCTTTTGGTATTATATTTTTCAGAGCAGAAGATTTCAATTTCAATGACGTCGAGCTTATCAATTCTTTCTTTCATGGATCATGGCTTTAATGTTGTATCTAAAACATTATCACCATACACAGGGTCATCTAGATTTTCTCCTATGTTGTCTTCTAGGCGTTTAATAGTTTTACATTTTATATCAGGTCTGTAATCCATTTTAAGTTAATTTCTCTAAGAGTAGTTTTGTTATTTAGAAGGTATGAAATGTGTTTCCAGGTTGGAGCCCCAGCTTATAACATTGTTGCTATAGAAAATAAGGGTTTGATTTATATGAGCTTGCTTTATATGAGCTTGCTTTTTAATCAATTTAGGTCATAAATTGGAGATCATCTGCTCAAGTGTTTCCCAAATATCTATCTTTAAATTGGTTTCATTAGAGTTACCTGGGATGGTTGGGTAGTTTGTTTTTAACAAAATAAATCTCAGGAGCTAATAGTCGAGATGGGGCTGTTATGGCATATGGACACAATTGATCATTATCTGGTACTACTGCGTAATATGTAAGATATGTAAGTATTTCAGTTTATTTAAGGGCCTAAAGAGGAATTCAGAAACTTAACAGGTTTTAGGGGTGGCCAGTTAGCTCAGTTGGTTAGAGCGTGGTGCTAATAACACCAAGGTTGGTGGTTTGATCTCCGCATGGGCCACTGTGAACTGTGTGCCCTCCTTAAAAAAAAAAAAAAAAAGTAGAAACTTAACAGGATTTAAAGAAAGTGGAACTGAGATCTAATTTCGCCATTGTCCCAAGACTTGACCTAAACGATACACCAATGCTGATACCTGAACATGGAGCTGCCCTTCTAGTGGATGGAAGCTTTGGGAAGGTTCTTTATTCTCTGGCAATCGTCATTTTATGCTATCGCTGTATGACTAAGCTTCCTTGAGATTTCAGACTCCTTCTCAAAGTGTTACATCACTATTTTTGTACTTTAAAATGACACATGATAGAGATCCTTAAAATATTAAAAAAAAAACCATTTTACTTGTATTTTTCTCAAAACTGCATAATAAATATTACGTAAGTCATAAGCATCAGGTGACTCATCTACAAATTCCTATTCCTTAATACACAGAAGCCATACTGACAAAATTAGTTGGAAAACAATATGTCCTTAGAAAAAAAAGTAATATTTGGGAATGAAGAGAGGAGGTGGGGAGGAGAGCCACGATACAGATTATGTTACCTTCATTGAGAAACACTGCATATAATCTCACATCTTTCTTTACCCAACAGACTCAGCTTCAATTTTATCCTTGTTTTTACCTAATTTACAAGGATTGCTTTATTAACACCCAAAACAAACACTTAGAAAGAAATGGTGAACTCCCTTCTCCTTATGTCATAAATTCATGTTCGATGCAACATTCTGGGTAGAGATTACAAATTTTGCTTTGCAAATTATGAGCTGCAGAAGGGACACAGATTGAGTTTTCAGTTTGCAGGCTGAGCTTGCAGCAGGGGAGATAGAACAAACAAACTATAGACTTTGAAATAAATCTGACCTGCAAATCAACAAGGAAAGATTAAATTAAAAGGTAACAAACCTATCCATGGTTAGCCTGAGGAAAAGTGCTAACATTCTAAACACGAAGATTTGTTTTCAAGTCATACCCTTCCTGCCCCTCAACATATCCTATAGCCAAGCGTGCATAATTCCTCTGATACCATTTCTTGTTTGTGTGATCTGACACCACTCCCTTCAGCATAGCTGATCACCCCAGCCAGCACTAATTTTCCAAAACCATGTTTCTTCCTCCCACTCTCTGTTAGTAATACACACATTTTAACAACGGCTTTGGACATTGTAATTCATTCCAGAATAGTGACTTTGACCCTCATATTTTCAATTTGTCAGGAGGGAAAGCATTCCCAAAATAAGTAGGTAGTAGAGGAAATGGCAAAAAAGATTCATCTTTGGAAAAGCTCGATCATACTGTGTGACCATCAACTTCACTTCCAGAGAGCAGGCAAACATAACTAAAATATAGAATAAACTTCTCAAGCAATGTTATTAATGATCTTTCTATTAAAGAAAAAACAGTGCTGGGCCTCAATGATCCTTATTGTTGATATGCACAGCCCTGGGTCACCAAATAATTACACTCCTCATGCCTTCCTTTTTCCCACGCCAACTTAGGAAGGCTGGTGACAAATTGTTTACTTTTATTAGCTAGACAATATGACTGAATAATGAGAGGCACCAGCCTAGATAGAAGAGTCAAGAGGTATTCTAGCTCCTCTTGGTCTCTTAGAGCTAAACTGTGGGAAATCACCTAATGTCTCTGTTGTGCGGGAGACCCTGCTCGCTGCGCCATTTGTTGGGCAGGGCGGCCTGCGGGGTCTCTGCTCCCGCTCCCCATACAAGAACGCAGGATATGGTGAGGCCAAAAAGGAACACCCACGGAGCCATAGGTAGGGGAGTCATACCACTATAGTCTCACTGGAGGCTGGGCCCACTGGACTCGCGACCTGCCGTCCGCCTTTCCGCCAACCGACCGACCGACAACTCTCCTCCACTCTCCTTGACTCTGTTCCTCTACTCTCTTCCGCTCTCCTCGGCTCTCCTCGGCTCCTCGGCAATCCTCGGCAGTCCTCCGTAGCCGCAGCAGTTATACCACAGCCCACGGCCATCCACTACCCGAGCCAGCACCTTTCCACGTGAGGCCGAGAGCTTGTAAACTACTTTCTGGGGCTCTCTCCCCATAGTCTCTGAGTCTCAGATTCCTCTGCTGCAAAACGAAAATTGTAAATATGTAATATCATCATTTTAAGAAAGAAGGAAAAGTGAGCATGAAAGGGATTTTCAAAATATAAACTTCTACTTACAAATCATCAGTTATACTGTTTCTGTCCCTAAAGGGACTTACATTTGCATTAACTCATCCACACCCTCTCAACAAGTCCTCCTCCTTGAGAACAACTTACAACATTCATTTTTTTAAATAGATGACATGAGTTAGGGTTATGGCTAGAATAAAGCTAAGTGTCCCCAAAAAGGGATTGGATCTATAGCTTTGGCCTAGTGAGACCACACAAGGAAGCAAGTTGTCTGACTGCCATCACATTTGCAATTCTAAGAAGAATCAGCTGAACTCTATGGATACTGAGTCATTCACTGATTGGTTTATATGCAATCAATTAACGCCTACTTGTGGAATACTATTAGATCATTAGCATCCAATAGGTGGATGAACTCAGAGTTGTCAGGGTGAACAGGTATTTCACAGATGGGAGCTTCCAGAGAGCTAAGGTGCAAAAATGAACAATGTTTCCTAAAATTAGCTCTGGTGATTTTAAGATCAAAAAACATTACTCCATAGAGAAGTTTTTCAAAGACTATATTGGGCACTTTGCAAACACAGGATTGAACATTCCACTAGGAAATTCAAGAGGACGAATTTTGTTTAATTCTAACTGCTGAATGATAGTGTACAGAATTCCAGCTCTGTAGTTGAAATTCCATCTCCAAACACAACTGGATCTGTAGTTTAACATTTTGCACGGAATAACAATAATTGTATTTAAAGATTAATTACCCCAATCAAGGTGAACAAAGATGAAATGATGCTGTACTTATTTTTTTAAATATTTCTGCCTGGCACCAGCTGGACTCAGTGAAACTGTGAGCTTAAATCTCTATTCCAATGGTGAGAAGCGACATAAAACTATCAAAGATAACCTTCTACAGCACAATATACGTTTAAATACTGAGTTTCAATTACACTTCCAAAATAAAGGCTCCATTATGTCTTGTACTTAGTAAAATGATCAGTTCTCCATGGCAGAGGAACTCGGTTTGCCCACGACTCCAGCAATTAGCATTACTTTTTCAACTTCCCTCCTGAAGCCGTGGATGAGGTAACTGATTTCCACTGAATTTTATAGGGTTTAGTTTGTGTAAATGGCTTCTTTCAGACTATCTTAGAGGTCTATGATGAAGTTCTGTGCAAAGAGGGTATGGGCTGTCTCTAGAATGTCTCGCAACTACAACAGATGTTCTCTTAGGCAAGAACCTACTTTTGTGCTTCTGTGTGATTACACATGCCCTCTGCCCCTCCACGGCATAACGCTGAGTCCTCAGGAGGTAGTCATTGGTCAACGAGTGACCGCTGTTTCCTGGGGGCTATTTTACAGGCTCTTGGCCCCGAAGCCTGTCCGAGTTATCCCAAAGTTAACTAAGCATCAGCCTACCTCCATGAGAAAGAGGATACCTCTCAGTGAAGACAAAAAAGACAAGGTATTTGAAGGCCACCTTCAGTATAATACATGTAGTTTTGCTCTCAACTTAAAAAATTTACTCGTATTTCCCTGGAAAGTCTTTTTAAAATAATATTTTTGAGGAAGATAAGCTTCACCCATACTAATGAATGGCTGCTTTCTAGAAGCAAGAAAACCCGTGCGTTTGCAGAATTTTCTTCTCCCTTTTTACTAAAGCCACAAACGAAACCCATCACTCCTTCACGGGAACCTCGCCCCTTCAGCGGGGAAGCCGCCTGTATTTAATATCTGCTTAGAGCCCGCCTCCTCCTTAGAGGTTCCAGCCAATCCGGTATTCTCTAAAGCCGTGGGCAGAACTATCGCGAGATTCCAACTGCATCCACTCGTGGCCTTTAACCGTGTGGACTTGCGTAGAACAGGCTCTTGAAGCCACCGCCGGAGAAAGGGGGCGGGGCAACTCGACGTGCGCGTTCACCTTGACCCCACGCTCCAGAGCGCGCCCTGCAGCTAGGAGCTGAGGTTTCTGGGTCCCCCGGGAACCCCAACACAAACCAGCGTAAAGCGCGCGAGCCCCCCTCAGGTGGATGTTCGGTGGGTGGCGACTGCGTGCCCGGGACCTGCGGGAGCATTAGAGGGCCTTGGTGCGGAGACGCTCAAGAGGCTTGGAGAACTAGTCTAGGTAGGCGCTCGGGTGATGGAGGGTCAGGGGTCAGGGGTCGGGTATGGAAGACAGCTCCGGACCGAGACTGAGGGCTCAGGGAAGGAGGACTTGGTTGTTCTGGGGCCCGGGAATCGAAAGGGCTGCGAGTGAGCCGCAGCACAAGTCTCCCCGACCCTGCCCCATCCCAGACGGGCGGGCCCTTGGACTGCCGCGGCTCCTCCGGGAGAAGGTGGGGTCGTGGGAAAGGAGGACGTGCTTCTCCCCGGGGGCTGGGCCGGCGGTGTTTTGTTCGAGCGTCTGAGGGGCTATTGTCGCGCTCCTCGGCCTCGCGGTAGCTTGTTTGCCCGGCCTGATGGGAGCGATCCGTCGCTGACAGCCCTGCTCTGACTTCTGGAACCGCTTTTGGGTCTTTTCAGAAGAAAACTGGGTGGGTATCACCATTCGCAGCAGATAACGCCCCTGCAAGCTGGAACTGGGCAGCTTCCTAGCTTGGTGCGCGAGGTTGTAATGCAGTAAAAGGGGAGGCCGAGGCTTCTAAGTTAGTCTGAAAGTTCTCAGTTACCTTTGGAGTCAGATTGATTACGTTTGCATTCAAAACCACCCTTGCACGTTTTGACTCCGTGGTGGTTGCTAGGTTTATGAACGAACGTGTGTTATCCGATGATTGATGGTCACTGTCAGATACACAATATCATTAAATCATGACTATTAAGCTTGTAGTCCTTAAGCTTGTGTCTTGTTTCTAAGTGACTTGACATTAGGCACGGGGTAGAAATACTAGATGTTTTGTGTTTTCCAACTTGTTTTTAAATTAACTTGAGGCTATGACTGAACAAAATAAAATAATTTTAAGTCATTACAGCGATTTTTAATGATTCTGTTGGATGATAGCAAGAATGGTGAAATTCCCATGAATAGAAATGATCCATGAGATCTGTATTGTCACCAAAAAGGCTAGTTGGTTTATGATCTGTAACTGCTGGAAACAGAGCAATTGTGAGCAGTAGTGGGGTAAGTGTACCTTTGTTACCTAGCCTGTACTTCCTAGAGCTTTGCAGGACCAGTTAGTAAGTTGGCAGTTGAAAACAAAATAGTTTACTTTTGAAAGATTATATATATACATATATGTATATATATATATATATATATATACACACACACACACACACATACATATGTATATATATACATATATTTTAAAAGTATAAAAAATATACACACTTTAAGAAAGGAAAACTATTAAAATTGTAATATTCAATATATACCGATAACAAAAGGTGAATACAAGTCACGTGTGACTTCTGCAATTACAAGAGGTGCTCAAAGTGGTTACCATCAGCATTCAGACACTTCTGTTGATGGCGAACTGTTTAAGCAATGTTGACCAAAGTGTCCACTTGTATACATTTTTTGGCATCCCTGATATATATATGTATGTATGTGTATATATATATATTTTTTTCTTCTTGCTCAGCTGTACTTTTTACTCAGCCTAAAAGAACTGTACTTTTAGAATTATTAAAATAAATCTTTTATAAAGTGTTTAGGTTAGAAAGATTTAGAGGAAATACAATTTGCTGGTGAAGAAGCTTATGAAGGCATGTTTCAAGTTTTTGTGACTAACGTATTTTAGGGTTCAACAGATGAAAATACTCTCCTGCTGGAGTTACCACAACGGAAAAGGATTGTGATAATGCTAGATCATTGAAAGCTTTATGTAACGATTGGGCTTCGCTTACATAGGGCTCACGTTGGATGTATACATGTAAATGTATACTCCTGTTGCTTTTAATAGCCCAAACCCGAGTCTACCATGGATTTGTAATTCAGGGTTTGTGTCTTTTAATAAGGAGATTATGATTTGGTGCGGAAAAAAACTAAATTTAAGTTTAATTGAAAATCATTTGTTGTATTATCTTATTAACTTTACCATTTTGTGTTTATTTTTCTAGCAATCTGTCTTTGTTTTCTATTAAAGATACAGGTCAGTCAGTTTTGTCTGTCTCATTCTGAGCCAGAAATAATAAAGAATAGTTTCACATTACCTTCAGTCTTCTAGAATGTGGTTAAGAGACTCTTGTCCAAAAAGAAATGTGAGTAAAGTACTATTAGGTCCTTAAACAAAGGGAGGATATTCACGGAGTTAGAGTCTTTGTTTCACCTTATTTTGTATTTCATTTCCATCCTGGCACTGACTTGACATTGGAGGTACAGTGTTGAATAGGATACTATTCCTGCCCAGCCTTCAAGTATTTCATAAGTCTAACAGTTAAGTAGCAGTTGAGATCAAGGAGGAGAAGCCCTTAACTAAGCATGCCTCATTATGGAGGGTTTGGGGAGGAAGACCAGGAGAGTAACAGTCAGCAAAGTGTGAAAGAGCGTTCCAAGCAAAAGGCTTTTTACATTTAAATGCAGGATGGTAAAAGTGTGGTCCATACAGACAACTGCATATAATTACATTTTACACAGACACTGATAGTTAAGAGGGAGGAAGACGTAGAACCATCAAATGTGGGATTTATATGGTATGAAGAAAACTGGGAGAAGGATTTGGTATGTGATTTGAGATATACCAGTAGCGGCAAATTAACATCATGATTATAAGTAGCTTTGATGAAATAATATCCTTTTTTTGGTTCAAGAAATTATCCCTGGATAGAGATCCATTAGGAACAGAGTCAACCAAAATGAGTTTTTTGTTTGTTTGTTTGTTTTTTGGTTTATTTGTTTCATTTTGTTTTTTGAGTAATGAGTGGTAGTACTTGGGCATCGGGATTTTTAAAAGTTCCCACGGGTGGTTCTAATGTGCAGTCAAGTTTGGGATACACTGATCTGTCACTTCCCATCCTGCCACATAAAGTTTGGTTATTGTAAAACATCGTTTATAGTAGCCTCAGATGACAATAATAGCAATTACCACCTACTGAATATATGCTAAATTTCTGTTACTGTGAAATTATACTTTATTCTTTAGCACAATTCTGCTATCATCCCTGTTTTAGAAATGAGAAAACTGGCACAAAAGAGGTTAGGTAACGATTTTGGTGCCACACAGTTAGCTATTGCCAAAGCTAGAATTAGAATCCTCTACTGTAAGCCACGTTGCTTTGCAGATGTGAGGTTCTATAGCTAGTTGCTTTTTGGGGTTTTAGAGTTGATGATCCCATAATTACCATGTTGTTAATATTGTGGTTGGTGTGATAGATTGTGTAACTGGCCCAGTTCCCTCCCCACCCCCTACCTTACATCTACTCTCTTTGCCATCAGCAGCTCCACCCAGTAATGAAGTTAGTACATTTTCTCACCTTTTGACTTGGGTTCATCCATGTGACTTACTTTGGCCCATGGAAACTTAGTGGTTTTGCCATGACCAAGCTCTTTGAAAAGTACATGTGTGATTGGATTTGCATGCTTACACCTCAGCCATCAGCAGTAGGAATATACGAGGTGTGACAGGTGTGACAGTTCGTGATCTTGTTGCAACGATGTTGCTAGCATTTTCTGGTACCAGAGGAATTATTCATTATGAATTTGTACCAACTGGACAAACAGTTAACCAAGCTTACTATTTGAAAGTGCTGAAAAGGCTGCGTGAGAAAGTTAGACAACCTGAACTTTTCACCAACAATTCATGGCTCTTGCATCTCGACAAAGCTCACACATTGCTGTCTGTGAGGGAGTTTTTAGCCAGTAAACAACTGTATTGGAACACCCTCCATACTCACCTGATCTGGCCCCCAATGACTTCTTTCTTTACCCAAAAATAAAGGAAATATGAAAGGAAGACATTTTCATGACACTCAGGACATGGAGGTTAATATGATGACAGCTCTGATGGCCATTCCAGAAAAAGAGTTCCAAAATTGCTTTGAAGGGTGGACTAGGTGCTGGCATTGGTGCATAGCTTCCAATGGGAGTACTTCAAAGGTGACCATAGTGATATTCAGCAATGAAGTAGGTAGCACTTTCTCTAGAATGAGTTTGCGAACTTGTCTGATCTCCTATGTGGGTTGCTTTGTGGGTCCCAGGAGGAGTGTGACAGCCACCTTAAGCAGAGCCAGCCTGCCGCTCCAGAAACCAGCCCAGATCAGCCAGCCCTCAGCTATCCTGTAGATCTGTGAAAATAAATGATTGCTTTCTCAAGACGTTGAGCTTCGGGGTGGTGTTATATAGCATATCTGTGCCTGTAGTTAACCGGTAAGCTGATATAGCCTAACTGCTCAAAGTTCCAGGAGAATGACCAAATTCCAGTATGCTAGCCTGTGTTCTGAGGAGAACTGGACGTAGATAAATACTTAGGTTATTAGGGCCTTCCTGTATTATTCTTCCTAGTTAAGAGACAAGATAAGATGCTTGAATACTCATAGTTAACAGTCCTCAGGGATTCATTATAGTCTATCACCTGCACATTCATGAACCAGGCACTGGCTAGGCAATGGAAGTCTCATGATCGACGTAAGCCAGCACTGTTTGCTAGACCTCTTGCACTTTTGAGGATGTTCTATATTTGCACTCATACAGTAGCCATATAGCTATCGAGCACTTAAAGTGCGGCTAGTGAGCCTGAGGAGCTGAGTGTATAATATTATTTAGTCTTATTTAAATAGACACATGGAGCTAGTGGCAAGCTTATGGGACTATACAGAGAGAAACAACTTCCTCGGGGCTGCCAAGGAAACCACCCTTCTTTTAAATCACAAGTTTACCATGTTCCTAAATAAAGGAAAGGTTCTGTCAGCAAGAGCAAGGGAGTGGGGTAGATCTTAGGTAGGTAAGAAATATTGCATCAGTTTCTTTTATGGTTATTGTTCTACTCAGATTTTTGTATGTCTTGGGTCAGTTTTATTCATTTATATTTTTTAGTAAACTACCCATTTTATCTTAGATTTTTCTAGTTTATTAGGATAAAACTTTTTAATATTCTCTTATCATTTTAAAATCCCTCCTTCACCTGTTTTTTCTTTTTAAATCAGATTTATTATAGTATAATTTGTTTATAATAAAATTCAACAATTTTAAGTGTACAATTTGATGAGTTTTAACAACTACATGCAATCACGTAATTACCAGTAGAACATTTCTGTCACCCCAAAGATTTCCCTCCAGCTCCTTTGCTGTCAATCACCTCTTCCCACTTCCTAGGCCCAAGTAACCACTAATCTGCTTTCTATCACTAGATTTTTGCCTTTTCTAGATTTCATGTGAATAGGATAATACTGTATGTAGTCTTTCACATCTGGCTTCCTTCACTTATCATAGTGCTTTAAAAATTCATCCATGTTGTTGTATGTTGTATCAGTAGTTTATCACGGAGTAGTATTCCATTTGTTCATTCACTGGGTGATGGACATCTGGGTTTCCAATTTTTGGCTTTTATTAGTAAGACTGCTATTAACATTCAAATTTAAGTCTTTTTGTGAATCTATGTTTTTATTTCTCTTCGGTCAGTACCAAGGAGTGGGATGATAACTAGGCTGTGCAGGAAATGTATAATTAATTTTATAAGAAATTGACAAACTTTTCCTGTTGGAATGATTGAGTGTTCAGTTCTGGTTGCTCCGCATCTTCAGTCTTTTAAATGTTAACCATTCTAGTGGATTTGTAATTTCTCATGGTACTTTGTGGGTTGAATTTGCCTTAATGACTGATGATAGTGAAGAATTTTCATATGCTTACTTGCCACTTAAAGACCAGCTTTGCTGAAGTGTCAAATTTTTGTCCATTTTTTAATAAGGTTTTTCTCTTACTATTGATTTGCAAGAGTTCTTTATATATTCCACATACAAATCCTTCCTCAGATAACAGTATGTTATCTCCCTGGGGGTTTAATGATGTTGATTAATTGTATTACAAAGTCCTATTTAGATTGCTTCATTTGTTTCATTTGGTGAAAGTTTGTCTGTGTTGATTTATTTTACTGTTGGAGATCCCTTAATGTCTGATTGTTGATTATGAGCTCATCTTTACAGTTCAGATTCCCAGTTTCACCTTTCATTGTTTCTGCTTATACAATTTGCTTAAGGGGAGGGTCAAAAGCAGCTGCCTGGACCCGTTTTATATTATATTCAGTGATAATGGGGGGAACCTCTCTGTAGGCGGAATCCATTGTTATTTGCTTTTTCTTCTGTACTCAGTAACAAAGGATATCTTTCCAGTTTAGGCACTGTTCTCCCCAAAATAGATACCCCCACTATAGCTGCCTTGCCTTTGTCAGAAATAGGGAGGTAAGGGCCTGCCAGTTCCCACTTTATTGTTCCATTGTTAGCTACAGAGGGTGCCAAAAAAAAAAAAAAAATGTATACACATTTTAAGAAAGGAAAAAATTATATTAAAATTGTAATATAATGAATGACGCTAACATTCATTTGATTAACGCCACCTTTTGAGGGAATGTCATACTACACATTGCTACGTAATTCAATTCAACTTCAAATGTAATACTTAGAACACATTTCTTAAAATGTGTATACATTGTTTTGGCAACCCTGGTATGTTTGTAGCTCTGGACCCACTTTGGGCTCTACTATCGCTCTGCCACCACTGAACATGGAAACCCTCTTGGTGACACTCCCATCCTTTATGCTAATACATTTACGCCATCACTTAGCTTTTCAGTCAGATGCCCTCTGTATTCTTCTGTAGGAATGCATCAGAATTTCTGGTCAACTGAGATTTCCCACGTGCTGTTTTTATTTTGTTGTTTTAAGCAGGGCTGTGAATTTCTGAATTGTTTTTTTTTTTTAAACATGTTTCTCATTCTTTCCTAGATTTGGAGCAGAGTAGTTAGAGATGGGGGATTAGTACGGGAGAGGGGTGTAGTCTGCTCCGTGTGCTCAGTTTGAGGAAACCAAAACACAGTTTATTGTCTGTCCTGAATTAGAGACCACAATCTGATTTATACTTATTTTGTATCCGCTCTTAAAATACAGCACAGTGTTGAGTACATAATGGGACTCAGCGATACCTTATTGGATTTTATTAAAAAATAGGAATATTTCTTTAAGCTAATTTTTAATTATTTATACATCCTTTTTTTTTTTCAGCTACATGGTTAAAATAGGTTGAAATAGGCACCAACCATCATTATGACTTTATGATTTATCTCTGAGTTATTCTGTGTTTCACACAGGAATTGGCTATTATTTTGGGAAAAGTGTAGTTTGGGGCCTACATATGAACGCTTTCAGACTAGTGTACTCTATTGAGATAACAAAGCTTTCTTTTCCTTTCTTCCCTACATTTTTTTCTTCTCTTCCATTATTGTCTCTGCTCCATTTCCCCTGGTTGCCATCACCACCACTTTATTCCTTTCCCAGCTATCCTTCTTATCCTTTTTATCTGCTAATCCACAAAAAGAAATATATTTCTATATTTTCATCTTCCTCTTTTGAAAGAGAAGATGTATTTGTAGGGATTTTAAAGCTATGTATGGATCAAGTGAAGTTTTGTTAACTGTTTGGGATTTTAAAACAAAATTGAAATTTTGTAGTGATGATAGGAGTATATATATTAGTAAAACTCTTCAAATATGTGTTTCTAGGATATTTGAAAGATTTACTTGGCTGTCATGCTGCTCCTTAAATGTATTTTTAGAATTTTATTTTATACAACAAATTATCATTATTAAATGTATCCATTAATGACCAGTAAGACTACTAGAATTTATATGATGCATGAGATTATGGTTATGTGTTTCTTAGTTGTGTTTGACTTATTTAAAAAATTATCCATTGCTTTATGTATCTCTGAAGATTTCATGTTATATGTGTGGACTATTAGCTTATGCTGAATTTCTTGTGTGGGATCACTTTAACACTAAAATCCTCTCTTGGAATGCCTACTGTTGCATTTGTCTTCTAGAGTTCACATTTACCAACCAAGAAAACGTGAAAATGAGCAACCGACGGAAACGTGCTCCTCCAGTGAAAGTAGATGAAGAAAAGCAACAGCAGCTTCGTTGGAATATGCATGAGGACAGAAGGAATGAACCTCTCATCTTAACTGATGACGAATGTCCCTGCCCAGGTTCAGATTCCTCTTCTGCTCATTGCATCATCTTAGATGATAGTGTAAAGGAAGAAGTGGCTCACACAGATAAAAAGAGATGTTTGGAGGAGGTGAGCGTCTCAAAATCAATCGATAAAGAAGAGGCTGGTGACAGTTTCTCCCCATTGTCTGTAAAGCTGAATGTTGTGATCTTTCCTCATCACTTCGATAATTCTTGGAAAGCATTTCTGGGAGAATTAACTCTTCAGCTTCTTCCTGAACAGAGTTTAGTTGAAAATTTTTCTGAAAGGAGTTTTACATTGATGAGCTCAGAGTCAAGCAACCATTTCCTGATCTGCGTTCATTCAGAATGCATAGATGTAGAGAAACAAGAAAAAGGACTCAACGAGCAAATCAGTATTTGTGACAAGAGCATTCAAGTGGAATCGTCCTTCAGTGGTGAAATGTTACAAGATTTGGGGTGGCTGCAAAAGAAAAGAAGAATAAAACTTTACCAAAAACCAGAAGGAAGTCACATTATCAAGGTACTCAATTTCTGTGGTGTGTTTTAAGGTTTTTCTGCATTGAGCAGTCCATTTTGAAGTTAACTTGGAAGGAAAGTCTGAAAAGCCAGCAAAAGCCTCCTTATTAAGTTTCAAAGTACACTTTATTTTGGGCTCTCAGTAACTATAATATAATATATACATAATAAAATAATTAGCTATTTTATGTATACATGTATGTATGTAAAATAGCTAATTATTTCCAAGATGAACTTTTTCAAGGAGATCTTCCCGATTCCTCCTTTCCAGCTCCATTCTCAATGACTTGTTTTGATTCTCATTATCTCCTTGTCTTCCTGTCGCAGTCCTTTAGCCAGTTCCCTGCTTGCCTTTTCAGCTCCTTCATCTCCTTTGTCTCTGGAATGGTGTAATACATATAAATGAAAACAGAATTCTATTCTTTCCTGCTTCCAGAATTAAGTATAATCTGGAGTGTGAGTCTGATAGGTCCTGGTCTACCTCTCCAGCCTCATCTTTTCTCACTCCGCTTTTTATTCCGTCCTGCAAATTCCAAATTGATTTGTTTCCTGCACCTTCCCTGCCAGCTTTCTGCGTCTTTGATTTTGCTCTCACAGTTCCTTCTGCCTGGGTTGTTCTTCCTTGATTAATTCCTGGTCCTCCTTTAATATTCAGCTCAGAATTACTGCATATACAGAAATCTTAAAACTCCATGATCAGTGTTATGTGCCCTTTCCCCATCATACCTGATGCATATACTTAATTTTGCCTTGGTCACATGTCGTGTACTTACATTTTAGATCTTCCTCCCTCACTAGTCTTTTATTTTCACAGCCTAGTAAAACATTAGATACTGAAGAGATTTTCAGTAAATGAGTGAATAAATTTATAATGCATTTCAGGCTCTGCTATTCACTAGCCAAGTGAATTGTTTGAATGCTCTAAATTCCAGCTTCTTTCTATATGAAATGTAAATAATAACCATTCTTTTTACCTCATACAGTTGTGTTGAGACTCAGGTGAGATAATGCAAGTAAATGTACTTTTAAACTACGAAGCAGGTCAATATGCCTTCATGCTAAAACTTGAAAGGAAAAATTCTAACATGTTAAAATTCACCATCGTTCAATTGAAAACTGTATCTTATGCATTTCTCATATTAAAAAGCAATTACATTGCAGCCCTATTTGTAGTTTCAGAATTTGTTATTGTGGGAAAGGAAAAAAATTTAGAAGCACGAAATTATAATTAATTGTTCCCTGGACAGTGAAACTATGCAACATTCCCTCTCTTTGTTGATCATGAATGCCAAAATGGGCATTCAGTGATAACAAGTATGTAAGAATTCATGGCTGTGGTTCTGTTCACCTCCCCCACAAACTAAGTCTTGATGTATTCTGTGCTCCCTGATCTCAATTTTTATAACTATTTAAACATTTATTGCTGCTGTAGTAAGCCATCTCTAAGTGAACACAAGCCAGAGTAAAATGTTAATGAAATACAATCTCTGCCACCCATTCTTCTATAATGCTGGGTTGGATAATTTTTCTTTAGTGAAAGAATATGAGAATCTCAGTGATTAGGGAACCAGGTCCAGGATTATAGAGGGAAATGAGGGAAACAACATTTACTGAGTACCTACCATTAGGATGTTTTAAAATTGCATCATCTCTGCTATCTCTTATAGGCTTTTCTCCAGTTGCAAATGACAACATTTGGGTCAAAACAAATCAGTTATTTTGCTTGTTTATTTAGCTCCTACATACCAATGCCGTTATTCAAATTCAAGTTTTTGACTGTAAAGCTTCATACCACATTGCTTCACCAGAATCAAGATATAAAACATTAGTCAAGTTCACTTTTCCTCTACATTTTAATGTTTGATCTAGTAATAGGGATTCCCAAATCTGTGCATAAGTATCCCAGCATATGTGTCAGAATCTTCTGCATTAAAAACGCAGAATCTGGAATTTTAGTCAACTAATTATTCTGATGCTCATCAAGTTTGGGAATCATAGACTCGGTGGGTGGAATTGGTGTTCTTGTCACATCTCCCAGGTTTGGTTGCCGTTAGAGAAGTTGTGTTGTTTTTCTTTGTTGTTGTTTGTTTGTTTTTTGTTTTTAGCAATTTGGATGGTACATGGAACATAGTAGGCACTGCATTTATAGAATGAATTTACAATTGAAAGTAAAATTATGTGAAGGAAGTTTGCTAGGTATATATTTAGTTTTGTGGAACAAATAGTATAAATATCTTCCAAAACAGTGATGGTAAGAAATGTTTTTTTTTTTTTATATCCTCATAAAGAGTGATATAGTACAATTAAAACTATTTCTATGTTGATTGATTCTTTGTAGGTTGGAATTTATCTTTTGGAAAATGGCCTAGCGAAACTAGACTTTCTGAGTGAGGCAAATTCAAGAATGAAAAAATTCAATCAACTCATGAAGAGAGTGATGGAAAAGTTATATAATTTTATTCCAGGTAATTTTTAAAGTAAACTTTGAAATTGCTATTACTTAAGAGGTACAGGTTTTCCCTAACTCTTATACATAAAAACCATGAAAAGAACTAATAAAACCATAATAAAAATGAAATAACCTCCATAAAATTGCTGTATGACTTTTCTGAAATGCCTCCACTAATATGATTTGTGTTTTTACTTTGTTTGCTTAATACTATGCTTAGCTTACAGTAACCAGTCAAGAAACGTTTGCAGTGTCAATAGGCAGAGTCTAAAGGATCTTGAGTTGATTGGAATTTTTGCAGTATTTTTGTGCTTTTATTTTGTTGTGGCCAGAGATTGTTGCCTGGCCTTTATTCCACCTCCTCTTTGGGGTCTGACAAACTATCTCAAGAGCCTACTTCCCAAAAGACCAGTTACTTTTGCTCCTGTTTCTTGGCAAGACGTTGCACCCTTGGTCAGGACTGCTGCTTCAGAGTTGTCAGCCATTGGTTCCCAAGGGAGAGTGTAGATGGCTTGGGGCAGCCCATCAACACTCCTGGAAAACGGCTCAAAATCTCCAGCCCTGCTCCTGGTGGGCCAGCACTACTCAGGGGCAAATTTTCATACTGGAATATTTGAGAAATCAGCATCTGGCTTGATTGTTATTTCTGTAGGACATTCTTTCCAAAGCTTCACAATTCTAATAAAAGTAAATTATGTTATGTTAAAGTCTTAAAAGGAGGAAAAGTCTCTGGTTTTAGAATTGGAAGGAATACCTTTAAATACATCGAGACTTTAAAAGTTAAGAAATTATTCTGCCTTTAAAAGTAATTCAATATGAACTTTTCAAAGAAAAACTTCAAAGAATTTCAAAGGAAAACTTCAGTTTAGTTTCCAATACTAGATTATACAACTATTGGCACAATCTGGAATAACCAAGCATATAACGTTCTGAAAATCTTCATAGCATGTTTTTTATTGAGAAAAGTAAATTATGTCTTTGTGGTAAATTTTAGAGCATATGCAATATGTTCTATAAAAGTTTATAGGCCTTTTTGAAACAATTTGGAAATAAATTATTAGCTAAAAGGAGGTTGTAAATTTGTTCAAGATTTTGAATTTTGTTTTCATGTTATAGTCAGCACAAATCTTCCACATGGCAACTGTGCCCAGCAAATGAATCTGATATTTTTATAAATTTGGATTAATGGTTTACACACTTACCTCCCAGTTGGCTATAGCTGCTACCAAATGTCTATTTTATTTTACTTTGTTTTATTTTTTATATAAGAAATAGAATGGGAACCCTTGCCTTAGACACAGAAATTATGTCTGCATATGGATATTTTTTACATGAAGAGAAAAGTGAAATAAATTATCCTTTTATAAATTGCAAAAGATATTCACATCCAGTTCCTCAAATGTTTACTAAATATCTACGATGGGCAAAGCATGTGCCAGCTGCTCTGAGTAGCCATAAAAATGAAAGACAGTCTTTGCCCTCAAAGAGTAATACAGTGCAATGCAGAAAGGAAAGGTAGTGCATAAATGATTGCACTACCAGACAGACTGTAGTGCATTGCTGCGTGCAAAGTATAAGTGTATTATATGAGCTCAGAGGAGAACATTACTTCTAATCAGGGAAAACAAAAGACAATACCATGGAAAAAGTAGCAGTTGAATGATGTTGAAGGATGGATGGGTAGATTTTTGATCTTGAAGAATTAAGGATAGGACCTTTCAGTCACAAAACACTGAGTAAAGCCCCAGAGTTGGGAGAGTGCATGGTGCGATCTTGAAGTAAGAAGTGCTTGTAGTTCTAAAAGGTGGATTGGATTGTTTTGAGTACACTGTTGTTTGGTATACAGATGTGTTGGAAGAGGAAGAGGAAGATTCAGAGAGTGAGCCAGAGGGACAGGACATTGACGAGCTCTATCACTTTGTGAGGCGAACACATCAGCAAGAAACACAGTCCGTTCAAGTGGACGTACAGCATCCTGCATTGATTCCTGTGTTGAGACCGTACCAAAGAGAGGCTGTCAACTGGATGCTACAACAAGAGCATTTCAGAAGCACTCCTGCTAGTGGCAAGTATAAGATGCCTCAAGAAAGGCAAATTGATCTGAGGGATTAAATGAGAGGTAGTTAGGGTGGGGGTGGGGGAGCGGAGAAGCATTGACCATTCAAGTCATATGGAAAAGATAGGATAGAATGGACTTTAACTATAAACAAAGTTATTTTCTAAGCAATCCCTCAAAATTGAAGTCTAGAAAAATTCATTTGTGATTTCTCTTATCCATAAAAGTCAACTGATTTTTCTAGCCAAAATAAAGGCCCCCTTGATTGGAATTTTTATAAACCAAGCAATGTTTTTGCGTGCCTTTCCAACTAAGAAATGTTTTTGAAACCTGAACTGAAGGGAATCTTGCCAATCAGCTGCAAGAGCCCTCACAGTTTGATGGTGAATGTTAGTGACAGAAAGCACATTTACGAAAGTGGGAGACTTATGTGCGACTATTCTAATGTTTCTAGGTTTTCATTTATTTTCTTTCCAAAGTAACAACATAAAATGTCATCTCTTAAATGTTTTCATTGAAGTAGTAGGTTTATGGGAGTCATTTATGCCATGTCTTTATTACGGTCTTTAAGGGGATGGGCATAACATGAGATTTTTGTATGATTCTAGGAAGTGAAGTGATAACTATTTCTCATTCTTCCTATATTGATTTTAGTTAATGACGAATAGCTCTTATGTCTCCCATGAGTTTCATCTTATATTTTTTTATCCAACAAACTTCATTTTTTAAAACTTTCTATTTTACAAAATAAGTATCAATTCATAGCCAGTGTTATTTCTTTCCACTTCTCCTCCCATACTTTGAATTACTTTGAAGTAATAATCTCACATGTATCATTTCACCTGTTTAATATTTCCGTTTGTTTCATTAAAAGATAAGTGTTCTTTTAAACAGATATAAAAATATATACAATAATGAATTTAAAACTCAATAATTCCTTAATATCACCAAATCTCTCTTCCTCCCTTTTCTTTCTTCTCCCCTTTGAACTTTCTCTCTCTTTAAATTTGTTCAAATCGGAATCCAAGTAACATCTGTATATTGGAATTAATTGCTGCTTCTTAACTCTATTTTAATTCATGGGTTTTATTTCCCCTCTCTCATTCTATTTTTTGTCCTTAAAATTCATGTGTTGAAGAAATTGTTAGCCCTATAGAATTTCCCACAGACTGGATTATTTTTTTCTCCAAAATGAAATATTTTTTCATTAAT
Organism: Rhinolophus sinicus; assembly: GCF_057876585.1. Classification (NCBI taxonomy): domain Eukaryota; kingdom Metazoa; phylum Chordata; class Mammalia; order Chiroptera; family Rhinolophidae; genus Rhinolophus; species Rhinolophus sinicus. The sequence goes on from NC_142502.1 coordinate 17,985,511, forward strand.
ACTTAATTTTATTAAGATATCTCTTACATACAATAAAATGCATAGATACTAAGGGCACAGTTTGATAAATTTTGATAAATCTATGCATTTGCACAAGCAACAACCTAATTAAGACATAGAACTAGACTTTCCCAAAAGTAACCGCTAGCCACACATGCCTCTTTAGACTTGAAATGTGGCCGTCCAAATATGTGCTGTAAGTTTAAAATATATACCAGGTATTAAATAGTACAAAAACGGTATGAAATACCTCATTAATAAGTTTTATATTGATTATGTATTGAAATGATAATATTTTGGTTCTATTGGGCTAAATAAAATAAACTGTTAAAATTTATTTTACCTGTTTCTGTTTATATGTCTGTCATGCAGTGCTGACAAAATATTTCCATCACCCCAGAAAGTTCCCTCATGGGCCAGTCAATTCTCCTACTTTAGCCCCTTCTGGAGGCAACAACTGTCACCATAACTCAGTTTTGCCTGTTTTTGATACAATAAATAGGACACTTAGGGGGTTGGGGGAGAGTTGGCTTCTTTCAGCATGTTTTTGAGATTTTTCCATGCTGCATGTATTGGTAATTCATTCTTTTTTGTCCATAGACGGGACTTTGTTGATTAAATCCTATGTTTCATTTAGTAGTTCTTATTGTTCCCTGTGGTTCCCATACTTTGAAGCATTTTATCTTTTAGTTGTTCCATTTTATAAACCCTATATATCTATATTCCTACTTCATCTATTAATCCCTAAAGAAGGCAACAAAAAATTACTTGCTGTTTCACTGGTGGGTAGAGACATACTTCCTATTTTACAGTTGACTTAAAATATTAAGGGAAAGGATAACAGAAGATTCTGTTTGAAACAATCAGTACTTTAACGTTATAGTTTCAGATGTTCTTTCCTCGGTTACCTAAGCCTTTCCTCCCATTATCAGACCCATATAAAAGGTTAGGTCTGATGTAGGTGAATGCATTATCCTACTAGCATATGTCTGTTGAATTATTTAAAGACTTCAGGCAACTTTTTGAAAGATATATAAAAGATCAGCTTTCTTTTATCGGGTAAGAGTTGGTTCTATGTATAAATTTTCTTCTGCTGTTAATTCTCTGTAATTTGCTATGCTTTGTTTTTCTGTCTTATTATTTGTTATATGGAAAATATTTGTGCCTAAAGCAAAGGAAGCTAAAGAATAATATGTGAAGAAAAGAATGAAAGGAATCCTAGCCTTTTTCCCATATGTGTGTGGCTTCCTAGGGTATCCTGTTAACTTATTTTTATTTTAGTATGATTCTCTGGCAGGAAAGAAAACAAACAAAAACTTGTTTTTATGGTTATATTTTTCTTTAGAAAATGCCCTACACTTCTTATGGCGAGAGATTGTTACATCTGATGGTTTGAAACTCTATTACAATCCTTACACAGGCTGGTAAGGCAAAACTTTGTGTGCTTGATATTAAACGTAAATATTATGAAAACCTGTATGAGATTGGTAGCATATGTCTTTAGCCTTGGCAGTACCTCAAGGAGGAATACTAAATTAAAGTCTTATTAGACATTTTTATTGATAGGATAGACAGAATTAATAGTACGTGTCATTCTTCAGTAAATGAATGCTGTACAATCGACTTAAGATGGTTAGTTATTGCTACTTATATTCAGAAAGTAAAAAACATAAGTCACAACCATAAGGAATTTTCCTAACTGGTTTGTTTTTTATCTTCAGACTAAAGAAATTACAATTCTAAGTAAAAATGTCATCTTATGGGCCCGTTTTTATATTTTTGTTAAATTTGTCAATATCTGTTATAAATGAGTTTTAGGAATCATAAAGCTAATTAGTGAATCAATTATTGCCCTTATTTTTTTATTCACAAATTCATAATGTTCACAGAAAGAAGGCAGACGTGCTTCCTTATATTTATAAAAGAAAAAAAATGATGGCTGTTTACCAATACCACTCTTGTTTCCTGCAGACAGCTGTCAGCTGAGGCAGTTTTTTGATTGTCACAGTTCGTATGTTCATGATCTAGGGATTTGAATTGTTTCACCCTAAAAGTTTTTTAAAAATTAGACTTTATGCATTTTTTCCAGTTCTCTGTAGGAGCAATATAATTTTTGTTTGCATTCCCATGATGTATTATTCTTGATTTTTCTTTTAGCATCATCCGCGAATACCCATCTGCTGGGCCACAGTTGCTTGGTGGAATCCTAGCGGATGAGATGGGTCTTGGAAAGACAGTGGAGGTCTTGGCTCTGATTCTGACACATACTCGACAAGATGTCAAACAAGATGCTTTGACTCTTCCTGAGGTAGGAGGATTCCTGTGGGGCTTGGGAAAGCAGGGGACATATGTTCTGGAAACGCATCATATGTCTAGCAGTGGGTTGGCACTTAAGTCAACACTTTCGATTTATGCTGCAGCTAATGATTTACATTAGCTGTTAGTTCAACTTCAAGTGGGCCCAGAGAACGGAATGTTTGTGACCCAGTGGGGATTTAAGTTATGTTGGCCAACTAGGAAGGGGATACGCTGTTACTGACCAAGCTGCCTTCTAGTTGGCAGAGAAACTACCTTAGCAAAGGACTATTACAACTCAAATGTTTTGTCACTGCTACAATTCTCCATTTTTCCACTAAATACTTTTTTTTACAAAGGTCTTTTCCATTAAATACTTTTGAGAACGATTTTTTTTCAATTGTACAAATCTCAGATATGTAACTCTTAGAATCTAATAATGAGAACTTTGTTGAAAGATAACTTAGTAATTGGAGTGCTAGATGAAACGAACTCTTAAGTCCTTATCCAAAATATGTAATTCTGTTTAAACATAAATTTTAAAGTTCAAAAAACACTCCACGGAGAAAATGTAGCTCATGTTTGTCAATCACAAAATCTAAAATCAGCATATTGAATCTGCTGAAATGAGGCTACAAGATAAGGATATACCTGTAATTACCTGTAGAGCCCACCATGCTCACGACCTTAGTGATTATATGATCTTTTGATAGGGTCAAGTTTTCAAAGTTAGTCTTTCAGATTTGAGTAGGTAATAGAAAATACTTATTTCCTTTGTACAAAAAGGAGGAAGAGTATACAGTTTTCAGTCAGTAACTTCTTTTTGGCATTTTCTGCTCATCAGATATTTAATTCTAAGTTATTTTTCGTATTACTACAAATTGAGCGCATTAATTCCATATTTAAACAAGCCATAAAAAGTTAATTGCAGAAGTCCCAACTTAACATTTAGATAATTTAAGATAATATGCATAATTTTAAAAGGTGATGGCGAGCTGTAAGCCCTGAAATAAAAAATGTTTGTATGTATGAATAGCGTATATACCCCTTTTTTCCATAATTTTGTACATCTCTTTTCTATCTCCTTAATAGAAGGAGCGTTAATTTTAATAAGCAGCTCAGGATACTGAAAGCAAAACACTGTGTGACTACTAAATGTTGTTTATATTAGGGAAAAGTGGTGAATTATTTCATTCCATCCCATTATTCTGGAGGAAAAGTGAAAAATACAGAAACCCAAAATATGGAAATTGAACCAAAAGAAAAAATTCAGTGCCCCCGTAAGTATGGAATCTCTCAAAACATATTTTTTACAGTATTGTGTTATAGTTCTTGTAATTCTTATATAGCAGTATCTTGTAATTGTTATGAATAATTGTTTTTATAGTTGTTTATACTTTGCATAAATGGGTCAGTTATGAGTCATATTATCTTAACAAAAGTAAGATTTATTTTTTTATTTGACTTAGTCCATGTGGTTCTTGCTCAATCTGTTATATTTACATTTTTTTAGCTTACACTTTAAACCAGTTTTTCTTTGTTCTCAAGCCTCGCTGCTTCAAATTCTGCTAAAAAAATGAATGTTTCCCTTATTAATGATAGCATATATTAATACATAGATAATTGTCAGTTTTTTGAATAATTTAAATATTTGCTTTGTCAGATTAACAAATTCATAAGTAATTCTTAAATTATTTCCATTACAGTAATTTATGTGTTAAGATAAATTTTTAGTATGTATTCTTCAGATTGACAATATACAGACAGCATACCTTCAATAAATCTTTGATTTATTTTTTTCTTAACTTGGTCCTCAGTGTACATTAAAATTAACTGAGTTTTATTTTCTTTTAATTTGAACTATTTTGACTGAGTTAGCATATCCTTTTGCATTTAGCTACACGTGTGATGATCCTGACAGCTGTGAAAGAAATGAATGGAAAAAAAGGAGTTTCCATCCTTTCCATCTATAAGTATGTCAGTTCTATATATCGATATGATGTTCAGCGGAACAGGAGTCTTCTGAAACGGATGCTGAAATGTTTAATTTTTGAAGGTCTTGTGAAACAGATCAAAGGCCATGGTTTTTCTGGGACTTTTACATTGGGGAAGAATTACAAGGAAGAGGATATATATGATAAAACAAAAAAACAGGTAACAGAGCATTTATTAAGCTATATGTGATGCCTTACAGAATTAGTTGACAGATCCAACTTGACACTGAAGTTTTTACAGCCTGACGATAAAAAGCAAACCAGTTAGGAAAATCCCTTATGGTTATGATTTATGTTTTCTACTTCCTGAATACAAGTTCCATCAGTTACTTCAAATGAATACAACTGAATACAACTTCATTTCAGTTACTATTTAGCCCAAAGAAAAGTGCATGGCAATTATACAAATAGTTGTTTAAGCATACTATAAAGTTTAAAACAACTTGTCTCTCTGCATCATGCTGTTGTCGGCAATTAAAAAGTTTATTCCACGCTTAAAAAAGATTAATGATACCGTCCATTTGCATAGCTCTTTGTATACATTTTGAATCTTTTATATAAATTCTTATTTTCCCATATCATCATCTTATACAATTTTTACATTTGGTTATAAAACTGTTTCTTTGGGACTATTAATTTCAGTTTGCTTTTAAGAAAATAGTTATAAATTTATAAACATTAATCAAGAAAAGATTAATGACAAGTCCAAGTTTGGAGCGATCAGCTTGTATACTGT